>NW_020955891.1:327156-334810 GCF_003031625.1 Empidonax traillii
TGCTCTTGTAATAGTGATGGTGCTAACTCCTGCTCAGAGAAGTGTCCATATATGTAGAAAATTTTTTTCAGAATTTATGCCCAAATTCATACAGGTTACCTCTGATTTTTCAAACTCTATTTCCAAAGCATATTTCCAAAATATATTTTTTTTCCAATACCATGCAAATAAAATCCAATTTGCAAAACATTCAATCTTTAGATTGCAGCAATGCAGGGAAAGTCCAACATTCCCCATCACTGCAGTGCATCTCCTCTGCTGCAAAACATTTGAGTTCAGTAGTACCAACATACTTTTAATCTGAAACTTATGGAAAACTTCCAACATCTTAAATATTTATTGCTTATTTGGGCAACAAACTTATCTGAGTTTTTGTCTGTGGTATGCTTTTAACAAGTACATTTTTGCCCCGGAGGAAAGATGTTTCTACTCTTTAAGACTGCTATATTCTCACCAGTTCTAGAGCATAACTTCACAACAAAATAGAAAAGCACTGAAATCATTAAGTGAGATAACATCAGGCAAAGCAACATATCCTCTTCTTTTATGGATGCATTTTATTTTGTACTAAGCAATGTTTAGTTGCAAAATTTTATTGATCTCAAATCCTGACACACAAACAAATAATTTTTAGGTTCTGTTATCTAGCAATAAAGTTAGACATTATCTCTGAAAATAAAAGTGTTGTTGGAATATTTCTGACTGGCTGTTTTTGTACTAGCTGCTTCATTGTGCTGCTCATTTCCTTCCCCCAGGACTCATAAATATCTAATTTGTAACATCAAAAATACCACTTTACAAACTAAGTTTATTTGATCTCATTCTGTGCTGTTCTAAGCCAACCTATCATAAACGTCACCATGCAAAACTCCACCAAGTCAAGAAAAATAGAATCCTGGCCCATAGTAGTAATTTCCTTTCCCAAAGAAATATGCAACTCCCTCTCACAAAACACTCATCTACCCTGCAGGGGAAGCCTTCCCTTTCAGCTCTGCTGGAAAAATCAAGATCTGGTGGGTTTCTGTGCTCAGCAGAAACATGCTTAAATCAGAGCAGGGGAGGTGGCATCAGGGCAGGTGTACACAGCAGGGTAATTTGACAGCTCTTATCTGCCAAGTCACAGGATACAGTGATTTCAGATAAAAGTAAAATCTGTTTCGAAACAGACTTAACAACTCACTGCCTTATCTTAGTTTTCTGGTATTTCAGGTATAGGAATTCCTTCCACTTATTCAGGGTCCTATGCAACCACTGCTTTATTTCCTTTCAATACCAGAGCCCATTTAGTAAAACGCCAACTTTCAGCTTCCTCTCTGAAAACCTAAAGTGGCCTTGAAAAGTTATTGTCCTTCTTTGCATTTCCTTATCCAAAAGCTAAAGATTACAATACACTCTTGTAAAAAATAACCTCTGTTAAGAGACGAGCCTTCTGGTGGGAGTATTCATTCCAGTGACAAGTTTTCTCTTGTGACCATCCACCACAGCTGTGGTGCTGCTGCAGTGGGGCCAGGATGGCTGGTTGTGCTTGCATGCCTGTCATGCTTGCTCCATTCCAGTGGGCAGCATCTCCTGCAGAAGGCACCCCTTATCCCAGCTCTGTGACAAAAATGTTACCCTTGCTGCTGCAAGGGATAGTCTCGCAGTCACTCAACCTCTCCTGTGTCTTATAGGCAGGAACAAGACATAAGGTTTGGTTATGATATTTTTAAAAGTCCATTGTTTCTTGGGAGTGTGAGACTAAAGCTCTCTAACCACAAGCTTCATCCAACTCAACAATTCCAACAGTAGCAATCACAATCTCACTTTTGTTTACCTCCACCAAAATGTCTCCCCAAATTCTGCAACTGCTGCAGCTTTGGTACTAGAGGAACACCTCTACAACAGCTAATGCTTACTCCAGGTGGAACCAAATTCACAGCAGTTTTGTTTGGGGCTTCTTTTGCATAGAAGAGAACTAAACTATCCTCATAAAGACTAATCATACTATAGATGGAGCTAAGCTCTTCACTTAGTTTCAAGGATAAAGCACAAGCTGCATTACTCCCACACAGGCAACCTGAAAGGTGGTATCTGCAGCTGTTCATCTCACATTAGTCACAATCTCCATTTCAATTACTACAGAGGAGCAACTATTGAGAAATAAAGGGAATATTTGTGCATTGTGTGTCAGAGAAAACACAGGCCAGAGAGCAAGCAGAAGTATCTATGCTGATGTAAGTCAACAGCCACCCTCAAAAAGGGAAACAATTAAACATCTGACTGGCTCTTTAGTTGAGCTCCTCTTCTTTTATTATGTTAGCAATTAAACAGCCTTGGTGAAGTAACAGCTGTAAACAAGGTGTGGGTGGAAAGCATTGCTCACACCTTTCCTGCTGCTGCCTGACAGTAGGCTATCTAGACATTAATCCTGCTGTCCTGTAACATGCTGCTTCTGAATAGCTGCAGAAATGTTTAATAGTAACATTCATTATTTTACAAAGAAAGATAGTCGTTTAAACATTCAGACTATAGATCTAACATCAAGTGCTGCCACACTTTCCTTAGCAGGGACACGATCAACAATAATTTTCGACAAATGCTCTGTGTTGATAAATCATATGAAACCATAATGAATGGATGCACGGAATTTGCTTACATGGGAAAAATACCTTTTTGCAGGGATATTTTTTCCTTTCTTCACAAAGGATCCTGTAGGAAAACACACCTCTGTGTGGAAAGTTTGCCAAAATTTGTAAACTCAAAAGGGAGTATACCAAAGTTACGTCTACTAAAGTTGCTTAAATACATCACATTTGGTACCATAAACAAATTACTTCTCTGATCTTTCTACAGATGGAGTCTCTGAAGTGTAAAAAATCCTCAGATTTCTCTTTCCACTATTTGCTACGAAGCAACAGTTTTTAGGTAAAGAAAATATCCCTACAAGTAGTAAGGGAGACATGACTAATCATGGATATGTCTGGTATTAGAAACACTACAAGTACTACAAATACTTGATAGGGAAACAAGAATTGAATCTGGTAGCGAATAAGTGACAGCAGTGTCCCAAACGATGAATAAGTTGCATTTTTTTCCCATTTATTTCCTCTTCCATCAAGAATTGATAGCAATCCAAGCCTCTTCAGAAAGAGAAATCTTTATATGCTTAAGTACATAGGTTCAAAAAAAGCAGAAATGTTTTGCTGCAGAAGTACATCAGCACCAATGCAACCAGACAGGCTCTACACTGTCACTCAACTGGCCACTGCCCCATCAGTTGTCACTTCCTTTGCAGACCTATCTAAGTGCTCTTCTCTTGGCTATCACTGGGTACCATTTTCAGCTTTTTGTAAGAGATCAGGAACAGCAATGCTAGGTAAAGCCTGCTTGCAACCCACAGAAATAAAGTTTATAGTCTTATACTAATACACTTCAAACTCAAAGTGAAAAATATACTGGAAAAAGCTATATATTGTAGGTCTCCACTGTTTGCAATTCAGTTCTATTTTCTTTTTTATGTCCTGGAGATTTCTATTTGTTTGATAACTGTGGGGGGAATAACCTAAATCGAGAAAAATAGTAGTTACTCTGAAAGCAGCTATTATCTTAAATCACTGAATTATCCAGTTTATTCCTCTAATGCTTATGTTTTAGAATTGATTAATTCCACATACACTTACTAAGCATTAGCTATGCTAATTCAGCTCTTTATACATATAAAAGAACCATCCGGGAGCACACTATTTCTGCACAATGCTGCCAGTCAAAATAACAGGATCCTTCATGCATGAGAAAGTCCTCCTACCACAACAAAATACATCAGTAAGAACATTATTTTATACATTTTCAGCATTTTCTAACCTTTCTGGCAATCTTATTTTACTATCTGTATTTTATTTTGAGTATTAGGAAAAAGAATTTAAACTGAGCCAGGATGACCATATTATTTGGGCTGCAGCCAGGGGTAGGGCCACACAAACTACCAGGAAGCGAGCCCAAGAGAGAGTTAACAACATCACAGCTTCCATGTAGCAACTATTCAGGCACATCCTCTTACTCAAGACTAAATGCCAGGTTGTTTAACCTACTAATCCACATTTAGTAACCTACTGTGTCAACATGCTTTTGGTTTCCACCTCCACTTAGCCCTCTGCAGCTCATGTGCAAGCCCACACTCTAATTAGGTGTGGCCACTCTTTGCAACTTGCAAAGCTGCACACAAGGAAGTCCTCATATGAGAGCACTACACAACATGCAGCCTGTACATCTCTGAGATGTACCTCAAAAAATACCTCATTGCTCAAGACACCATGCCATTTACTTATCAGATAGGTAAAATCATGCAAGAACCTGAAGGACCAACCCCATCAGCTCCTTCCAGCTGGAAGGGCATGTTTCCTTTGATGCATTTCACAGATATCTGACTATGGGTATTCTCACAATTTTAAATGCTTCTGAAGAGCTTCATGGGCAAACCACAACAAATTAATGCAATTTGCAAAGTAAATTTTTAGAACATACAAAGAACAAAAAATGTACTGGGAGAGAAGAGCAAAAGAAGACGACGTCATCTAAATTCTACCTGGTTGTATGACACATAAGGGCATCTTCTTATCACACAGTGAAAAAATTGTGATTAATGACCGTCACATATGGTTATTCCTTCTCTGTCCCTGCTCACAGAGCAGGATCTGCACGTCCAGCAGTTTTTCTGTATTTCTCTTTGCAAGTTCTGCTCTCTAAGCTGCTCCGAGTCAATGCAGAAGGAGAAGGTTGAAAAAGCCTTTTAGTTGAGCACGTTGCAAGGAGGAAGTTTCCAGTGACACCGCTTTCCTGATGAATTTATTTATCTGTGTGAAGCAGGGGTGTGATATAGCATTCATAAAGGTACTTTTTTAATCAGGGCATTGCTCAAAATTTGAGAGCAAAGACTCGGTGCTGAGAAAGTGTGTGCAGTCTGAACCTTTCCATCTGACCTTTAATGACAAGTTTGCTGTGTCAACTCCACCTTTGACATTTCACCAATTTCGACACTTCAGCAACTTCAAGCTTGGCTTGCAATTACTTCAACTTGCAATTACTTTCTGCAACTGCAAAGAAAACACTACCCATTACCCTGCACGAGTCACTATTATCTCCTCAACCCCTTTTGATGACTAATACATATTCCTAGAACCGTTAGGAGTGAGACAGAGACCTGAAAAGGCAAAGTAGAAGAAACATTTCCCAAAACTGTAACTATAGTTTTAAAAGGTAACTATCAAGTTAAAGAAATGAGACTTCCATTGAGTCAAGATAAGAATTAGCCTTCTAAACAGTGTGAGATGAAAACCCCTACAGATCTTTACATTGTATGCAATTTTATATACACATATCACTGTTGTTACAATGCAATACTGCAGATATTTAGTTAGATGCTACTGAGTAATAACACTGTTATTTACCAAAGTATGTACCAAATACACAGAAAGACTTTTAATGAGATGTGTACATTTACAAACAAGTTTACAGTTATCAACACGCAGAGTCAAACACTGTTTGACCTCAATGAGAGCTCCCCATAGCTCTGCCAATGCCACTGCACCAGCCTGTACTATGCACAGCTGGGTCAGAATAACCATGTCCCTTCTCTGGGGTGGTATCTGATGAGGAAACAGCACTTTGACAATAAGTTTAATGCAATAAAGCCTTTTTATACAGCCCATCTAGTTTACAGCTCACTTCATTAAGCATAGGCTCAGCACACTCACAAAGCAAGTAAAGTCTGCTTAGTCCAGCTGTGCTTATAACCCTTCAATAAAAGATTCTTTTAACTCAGCCAAATTACTAGAAGGTGCTAAGTAAAACTATACTAACCTGATAAGGAAATAGAATTTAAGAACAAGTATATATTATCCTACAAACTGTAGCAGATAAGAGGCAACAATGGTACTTTCAAGAACCACAATGAGATGAGATTTCAACTCTAGACTACCAGAAAAGACACTGTTTGGGGAGATGTAATCCCCTGAAATAGGCTGATACTTGGTTGATTTAATTGGTCCCCATCCAGTACCTATCCATATTAGGTAAAACATCAAGCTGAAAGTAGGATTTCTATGTCACATTTATCTATTTTTTCCTTCATAACAGGCACTAAAAAAAAAAAAAAAACCCTTGTAACATCCAAATACTCACAGCAAAGTTCCTTATGTCAGATACTAATTCAAATTAAGTACTTGTGCGTGAGCATCCAGACAGAGAAGCAAAGCAGCAGGAACAGCAGCAGCACATGCAGGCCACTGTCACTCCCTGCCAATGAGGCAGGTGGCAAAACCACAGCCAGCTGAGGTGCCCTCCAGAGAACAATGACAACCCCTGGGTGAGAGGCACCAAGCCCAAGGAGGACTCAGTGTCACCCTAGGAGAAATCCAGCAGAGCCACCACCATAACCTCACCTTTATCATCCCCGTCTCCAGCAACTGGTGAATCCGCACTGCGAAAAACCCTAAGCGAACTCTATTAGTATTAACATTAAAGATAATGAATCGAAATCAAAAGTTTGAAAGCAATCAAGTTTACAAACATGGGGATAATGGAGTTTCAGTTTTTTCCTGTTTATAAATACCATTTTCAATGCCAAGTGTCACTGAAGGTAAATATTTAATCAAGAAGTATGACAACTGAAGGTTTTTTTGTAGGTAAATATTTCCATTTGTCAAACTGAAAATTTCTAACCTGATCTGTATCATCTAACATAAATTCTAGCCCACATCTAATTTGGTAGCTATGCTCTTCCTGAAAGAACATTGCCTTGTCTTAGCTTTAGTTGTAAAAGGATAACTAGAAAAATTAGAAAAAAAGAATTCACTCCTACTGACATGAGAGAAGCTTTTTTAAAAATTTGATTAAGCTGTTTATCAGCATTGGTATCCCATATGTTAAAAGGGAGTGTTAGTTCTTTACTCCTGAATTAGGAATTAATTTTTAGCTATGGCAAGAAATGAGCAACGGAAGGTATGCATAACGACATCTGTGCACAAAACAAATCACAATTAAAGGTAAGGTAGAACAAGTTCCTATAGAAAACACATTGCTATAGGATACATACTTAAAAGAAAAAAATAAAGTTATCCCCATAAACCTCACCTGAAATACCCTACTGTTAGTACAAAGCCTTAAGCTCCTTTAAATAAAGCAAGAATGAGCATGTATGGCCTAACAAAAAAGAAAAAAAATTCCTTCTACAGCTTAATCTCAGACTTTTTCATACTTGTTACCACTGCAAAGTTGCTAAAAGCCCTCAAGGCAAGGAGCTCTCAAGGATGAAGTTAGAAATTTCATATGAACAAAGCACTTTGTAATTCTCCATCATACCAGTTCCTTATCACGCTAAGTTCATGTGCAAACCAACGCACAGTTCTCGAAAAACTTTATATAAAGATGCATTAGGTCTAACTGTGTAAGTAGGAATCAAGTTTTAAATCAACAAAGCACAGTGCCCTGTTGATAATATCCAAAGTCATAGTTTCTGTTAATTAAAAATGCTGTCTTTAGCTCTTATTCAGCAAAATCCTCAGTGCTTCACCAAGACTTTGGGCAAAGTAATTTTCTAAGAAGCAGAAAAAAATTGACGTAGAACATATGCATTGAAAAACTAATGTATTTCTTGCACCTTATTTTGCTGGATTTCTAT
>NW_020955892.1:0-3214 GCF_003031625.1 Empidonax traillii
AACTATTTCAGATGTCATAAATGAAGCTAGAGATCGTAAAAATTGTCCTCAGTGCTAGAAATATCATGCCATATATTGGTGTTACCTACATTCCTTACTCTTGGGCTGCATCACAATCCAGGCTGCTGACCACTGCAGGAATGAATGAGATCTCTACACTAATGCCTTATGGACGTATCTTTTTCACTCAAGGCAAATTGATTCTTGAAAACAAAGTTGAAATGAGCTTTTTGTCCCTCTTCCCTTTGATGCAAGTAAGAGAATCAAGATAGTTGGATGCTTCAGATATAGCATACATATCTCTTGTTTACCCTTGCTGAGTATGAAAAAAAATTAAGGGAAGAGCCCCTTTTTCATTGTGGAAAGTATTTTAAGAAACTGTTTTTTTGTTTCTGAGTTAATTAGGGAGTACCACAAGGTCCCCACAGAAGTGTAGAACATTTTTCAGCCCACCTAACTCTAGATGTTAACATATCTGCATCAGAAACCTGCTCACACAAAATTTCCTTAATCATTGATGGAAAGTAACAGATGCCTCCACACACTAATTCAGATGGTGGGTTGAGTTGCCTTTTTTATCTACGCTCCCACACTGACTGTGAAACTTTTTATTGGTACTCACCCACCAGTTGTTGGACTTATTATCAGGGCTCTTCCAATACAGATGTGAACTGAGTTTTATTTTATTGAAACCTGCAGACAATAAACTTGTTTTTCTTAGTTGTCAGACCCTTCAAGAGCTGATTATAGAGACAGGGTTTCCTTAGATCACAAGTTGAAAATAATTTCCATATAGGCAGTAGTTGCTACGGCAACAAGGCTTCAACAATGCTTAAGCAATTAGCTGTATGTGGAATGAATCTGGGCTTTTATAAGCTGTTGTACCCTGATTCAAGGAAAGTAGATTTCAGGGCATTGAAGGTTTGTATTGAAGGAGAATATGTAAAATGCAAATTTGTTCTCTTCCACAGAATAAAGGAAGGATAACTTGCATTACTTAAAATAAATGTATCTGTCTTAAAGTAGAAGCGAGTAAAATAAGTCAAGGCTGTCTAATATTTCAGGAGTTACAACCTAATTGCCAGCTTTCAAGAACAAGCAGTGTGCCAGAAATAGGCTCTATATAGAGACAACAAGGGCAATGAAAATTTCACAATTAAGTGGTAAATGTTTGAGCCTTAGGGTCTAAATACTCATTAAGCCAAGCAGGCTTATTAGCTTGAAAATGTGGGAAATATACAGATTTTTGTTCCAAGGAAGAGTCAGCAGCCCTGTGACTGGAGCACTCACTGGAATAAAGTTGCTTAACAGAAATAGAAATTGTTTGGATCTGCCAAATCTGGAAGCCCAATAGGGGCAAGGCTGCTGCAGCTCCCTGATGCCTGCAGGTCCAACTTGAAGCTGACCATGTACCATAGATAGGCTCATGCATGTGCACATACACACACATACAGACCTCAGGGTCTCTTCAGCAGGTGGCCAGACCCCGTGCTACTCCCAGTAGACCACTTCTCAAGCTGTCCCACTACCAGCAGCTCCCTCTGGCCCCCAGGCCACTTGCCCCATCTGTCAGTAAGTCCAGCTTGTTGCTGGCCACGCTGGCAACAGGGACACACAGACCTCTCACCCCTGGTCCATCCCTGTATACAAAGATAGATAGGCCTGAGAGATCCACTCCCAGGAAAATCATAGAAATAGAGTTCAGTGAGAAGATGGGACAGAATGCACTGGTCAGGTACAGATATGGCCAGGCAAGCTTCCTGACCTACACCTGTTACACAAAACTAGATCCTTTCCTTCCCTTCTGCCACTCTTTTCCCACTGTTGTTGCTCCCCAAACCACCTCAATCTATACGTTTCCCCACCTTCATTGGCTGCCCTGGTCCTGTGCACTCCCCAAATACTCTACTCTCTACCCCACAGGAAACAATGTACCCCAAACAGCGCCCCAGGTCTGTCGGATCACCCAGAGAGTCTCCTCATTGACTCTTGGTGCTGGTGTCCCCCAGGCATATGGGACTGGGGCTGCTCAAATACAGTTGAGGAGTTGGAGTGAGGTCTCTTGTCTCTGAACTGGGACACTGAGGTTCCCTTGGCCATCGTGTCTTTGGGGTTGTCGGTATGAGATTTTGACAGGGTGCTCTCTCTTGTGAAGCCCCAGGAGGGCAGGAGAATATTGGGCTTTCCCCAGCTATGGTGCTCCTCTGCACTCCCTTGGTGATGGGGAGGGTAGGTGGGAGGAATTTTTTGTCACACAAGCTAACAGCAAGTTCAGGACTTTGATCAAAATTAACAACATCTAACAAAAATGTTTTAACCATTGGACTGTTGAGTGTTCAGGGTCATTCTCTGAAGTTTCTCATCCTGTATCCAAAAATTTTTGAATATGCACTTTACAGAATTTTATATACTTTAGGGGGAAAAACTCCCAATATTTTAAGAAATTAACTCTTGCTGATGAAAAGCACTTTACAACAGAAATTTTAACCAGCCATCATTGCACAGCTCTAGTCCTGCACCTCCCAGCTGCTATAATCAGAAGTTGATGGTTACACTTCTGTTGTACAGATGAAAAGAGAGCATGTATGGGTATTGATTTTAGCCAGGAGAGGAGCATAGTGGAGTCTTCTAGGAACACTTAGAAGTGGTGCTTTAATTTAATTACCTTTACCCACATAACTTTCAGCCAAAAAAAGACTCCTACTAGCTAAGTCTCTTTTTTTAAATTCCTCAGTTTAAACCTTTATTGACTTCATTCAGACTTATTCTTTGTGAGGAGCTATCAAATGCTACATACTTGTGAATGGTTTGGCTCAGCACAGTGATTTTCACACTGCTGCACAAATTGTGTTTGAGCTCATATTTTGACCATAAAACACTGGCCATTCTTAAGAGAAGATTCATGCACTGCAGATGCACTTTATCATACAGACTGCTGTTTTCAATTGCCTTCTAACTTATGCATGGTCCTCTATGATATGCATTTTGAAAAGTAGGTCAGCAAAAATAGAAAAATGAAACTATTTTTTTTTTCTGTCTATATTTTATCTGTATCTGTTACTCTTATTTGCATGGTGCATTTTATCAGTGAAGTTGAATGAGCACCTCTCAGAGCTTGAACAATGGAACTTAACATTGAAGGCCTCAAGGCCTGGTTAATTGTTAATGATTTCTAGAGCAAACATATGGGTTTAAGTATAGGGTTAATTGTCCT
>NW_020955892.1:3494-58078 GCF_003031625.1 Empidonax traillii
GTCTATATTTTATCTGTATCTGTTACTCTTATTTGCATGGTGCATTTTATCAGTGAAGTTGAATGAGCACCTCTCAGAGCTTGAACAATGGAACTTAACATTGAAGGCCTCAAGGCCTGGTTAATTGTTAATGATTTCTAGAGCAAACATATGGGTTTAAGTATAGGGTTAATTGTCCTCTAAACATATATATTTTCAGAATAGTTTATAAATTTTTTAACTTGTTTGCTTATATTAACTTGTCCTCATTTTCTTTCTGTTCCATATTCCAAACATAATTGGTTTAACAAAATAAGTATTGGTCATGGTTCATGGAACTTTTAACTGTGAGGAAGAAATACACTTTGGTTAATATATATCTGCATTTGGTCAATATCTTCTCATCCTCTCTGATGACTTTTGGCTGTGACCTATTATACTAGTGTTTTAACTGGGAGCCCAGCCCCTAGCAGAGAAAAAGAAGACCCTCAGTTGGGCTTTTATGTGCCTCTACAGGAACAGAGGCAAATCAGGCCTCTGGTCTTTAACAAAAATGAAATAAAATAAAAGCAGTTTTCTGTGGAATGCACAGAGTTTTTGCTAAGAAAAGGAAATTGGCTTGGTCAAAAGCCCAATTTTCCATTAAAAGACTTCCAATGTGAAATGTTCAAGTAGCAATAAAATATAGCTACAAATATAAATTAATTGAATTTAATCTTTCAGGTGTCTTCTTGCACTCACTCTCACACAAACACATGCATACTATGGAAGGATTGCTAGCAGGACTGTAGTATTCATCTTACTTGTTATTTAAAGAATCAGGAATAAAGCAGTGAAGTGATATTTTCTATAATCCTCAAAAAATTTTTAAAAATTATTCTCCTGCAAGGTGTATTGAGACCAACATCACTAACATGATAATCCACTGAGGAACTGCTTCCTAGCTTTTAATGCAGACACCTGTAAAAGATAACTGAGCTTAGATAAATTTTTAGAATATTAATTCACTGAATAAGTGTGGGTTCTCCAACTGTATAATTTTAAAAGGAAAGACAAGTGTGGGATGGTTATGGTATTCCCTACACTGTTTAATGAGACAGAGAATTAGCTCAACTTCAGGTGTGTCATATCTGGTAAGTGAATGGATTATTAACTTTAATGCAGTAAATGCAATGTTAGTCTCACATTTAACCACATAAAAGTCCAAGATAATGGTTGGGAAACTCATGAAATAATAATCTGTACATTAAAAGTCCATAGTAAAAATAGTGACCTGTATGTATATGTAAGTGGATAAGGTGGATGGTGAGGAACAGCAAAAGCAGCCGAGGAGAAGGGAAGAATAAAGACTCATACAAGCGGCCATTTATAATGATATCATCCAGAAAGCATCTTAAGCACAACCATAACCCATGTGGTTTCTACTCTTGTCACTGGCTAAAGCTCAAACACTAAGTGATTATGTTATGCTAAGGAAGTGCAGGAACCATGTTACCAGGTACTGAATAGGGCACATGTATGCTTGATTCTACCTGATCAATCAGGCTTGAACAGAAGACAGATCAATTGATTAAGCTAATTAATTAAGACATATTCAGAGTTTTGTTTTCTAGGCTGGAATCATGCCTCAGGTGCAGCATAGATACACACATAGATAAACCCCACTCTCTTGTCATGCTGTGTTCCCAAAACTGCACAGGAGCATTCATTCACTGACACAGGCACTGGTCTGGACTGGCCAGCTGTGGGATTTTCTGGGTGAGAGATCCCTGAGTTTCACTTGTGCACCTCGGGGTGAGATGTCACGCATTCAGCTATGAAGTCCTTTCAGAATGCATGTAGTTTTTGGGTGTGGAAGAAGGTGGTTGTATGACAGCTTTGCAGGAAAACAATTCAAATGGGGGTCAATATAGTAAAATGCATGACTAGATTGTAATTCCAGTTTGTAGTAATCCTCAAGAAGCTGAAGAAAAATAAAGCTGCTGTTCTGGCAAGACAACAGAAGAAGCTATAAGCAAGTATGCAAATAATGTCTTTTATTTCCATATATCCTTGAACAACAGTAGTCCTGAAAGCCTTCAGGAACCAAAGATACTGTCTTTTGCTCATTTTCACACTGAGAGATCTTGAACATGCTGTCCTTGAACAAAGCAGCAGTAGCTATATTCTCCAGTGAGTGATGGGACTCTTTCCAGGCAGTTGTTGGGTGCTCTCTGCTTCAATCTTAATAAACAAAATCTTTCAGAAATTAGTGAAGTAATGGAATTGTCCCAAGACAATGAAACAAAGGGCTACAGATTCCTGTTTCTGTTGTAGACCAGTTAGTCAGCAACCATGGAGTGAAATGAAGCCAGGTTAGCTCACTATATTTTATGTACTTGGGATCAACAGAGATGATTTGGTGATTCCTTGTATTGTTTTGTGTCAAGTTTAGGATAGTTAGTTCAGTAAATACTTGCTTATTATCAGATATTTTATTCCATGGAAAGGATCTTAAAGCAATAATTTTTATTTGTAGAAGGATGTTGGAAAATTTTATATGAACATAGGTTTTGAGTATAGTGATTTTATTAAAAATTATACCAATCTGAAAATATAAATGCAAATAGTGAACTTTAGTTAAATTTTACACATATAAGCATCTAAGCACTATAGGAGCATATGCAGTTAAATGCTGAAGTAAAGACTTTGGACCAGTTTATTTACATTTGGGTATTTCAAATAACACTCTGTGCTTTTGCTGTCTTTTTTTTCTAGGCATAATTACAGCTGTGTAATGTACATTTTCAAACAAAAGGTTAAAGAAACATAAGTTGAATAAACTTTAAAGAGAAGAATACAGGGTGGTTTTTTAAGCTGGAAAGGAAGAAACTGATTTAGGAAGAAAAAGACCAACCCCAAACCTTTATGGTAAGGTTATGCTAATTTTAAAACAAAGTGTTTTCAAGTTGTATAATTTTTTCTTTCTTCTACATAAATAAATAAGAGGGTGGGGTTTTGGTGTTGTTTGTATTTTTGCTTTGTTTTGTTTGTGGTTTTTTTTAATTTTTATTTTGAGTGTACAAAACATTCTGAAGACTGGCAAAAGTTGGTGAGCGTATCACAAGGCACAACATTACTGTTGGTGTGTTTCCTTGCAGATACCTCTCTGCAAGGGAACACACCAAGAAACAGAAAAAATTTAGAAATTTGAAGGATCAAATAAATAACAGCAGAAAAATCTTAATAATCTCATGGAAAAGATTTTGAGGTATCTTTTGAAATCAGAATTGGCGTACAATGACTCTAGCGATCACTATAAAACAAGGTCATCTATAACTGACTTATATACTTTTCTGTAGATGCAGCCAATGAGAAAATCATAACATTTTATTACCTCTCTCCAAGGTTATGAAGTTCTCATTTGTAGCAATTTTTTCTTGTTGACATCTGACCCTGTTCTACCATGTCAGAAGAAAAACTATTGTGATTACAGTATATTAGTACAAAAGACCATAAAGCGTAGTTGTAGTTTGAAGCCTTCCTCCTACCAAACAAGGCTGTTTTATTCAGCAAATCTCCTTTCTATTTGCATTCTGTAATAGCTGCCTGTGCCAGTAATATAAATAAACTTTCTCTCCTGCAGAGCCAGCACAGCTAGGAAATATAAAGCTGCAAATTTTGTTCCATCTTGTATATCATCAACAGACCTGTTTAATAGCTTTCAGCTGGATACACCTGTGCAATTCTGTTGAGGGTGATAGTGCTATCTATACAGAGCTTGATTTGGAATTTAGTGTAGCACAGATACAGGTAGGACCTCATTTGCTTTGCAGAACATTTATAACAAGCATTGGTAAGGGAAAATCTACCTAGAAAATCTTGCTGGATTCTAAGGAATGCAGAGAAAGCAGTCAGAAAAAAAAAAGCCTAACAAAAAACCCAAAGACACCAAACATAAATACCACATTTTATTTCTAAACTAAGGACATCTGATACAGAAATTCTTGAGAGATAATGATGGGGAACCCACAATGCCATTAACACAGGTATTTTTCAGGACAGGTTCACTCATATTAATAAATCAAAAGCCACAGACTAAAGTACTGATTAGTCTGTACTAGGCCTTTTTTTTTTTTTTTTTTTTTTAACCACTTGGTGAAACAGTTTCATACAAAATTGGCAAATCTAAATTCATACTGATGGAAAGTTTGATAAATATATCCAATATATCCAAATAACAAAAAATTAGAATTACCTTAACTTTATGATAAGAGTAGCTGCTCCCAAGGCCTAGAAACATTTGTTAAGATATCTAATCCAGAGCCCTGTTTAGGGTGTATTTTGCTTGGAAATGAGCATGGTTTATGTGGTCCTGTGAGTAACCACTGTGGAGCCATAGAGTAAAGAAAACTAGTTCTTCTAAACTGACTACAAACTTGTATTCATTAATTGTCTCAGACATCTGTCCTACATCTGTGCATGCTATAAAATGTTGTCAGATGATTTGATTTGTCTGCACCTGCCTGCATAAACAGCCTGATCACAGGTTTTGTAGACCTTGTATTGCTGCTTATCTATGAGTCAAATCTACAAAGACAAATATTTGTGTTGGAATCCTTCATGATTACAATCATAGGCATTTATAGAGAATTAAATTTTAGTAACTATCCCTTTCATTTATTCAGAAAGAAAAGCAATTATTCTGACATTGTGCTTCATAGGTCTTTTAGGAGATATCATGAAAATATTTTCATGCATATATAGTAACAGAAAGTCTTTTATAATTGTATATTTTCATGTATCTTAGTAGAGTTGTAGTTGATGATATCAATATGTTGTCAATGTAATTCAGTCTTTCAATCAATAAGACAGTTCTCCTATGATTTTTTTCATATATGATACCAGTTCTGCAAGTCAAAATTAATTATGTTGATATATAAACTGTAATCAGATTTGGAGATGTCAGAATTGTCAAGGCATTTCATATAGGATGAAACCTTCTGCTGCTTTGATGAAAGGGATATTAAGGTCTTCAACAGATGAAAAATATCTCACTTCCAAATAATTATTTTTTTTTCTTTAAATATGTATATCCATCTATATTCTGGCTCTTGACAGAAAAGTATGGAATAATTTCTCTGATGTTAAAAATTTGGTTTAAATGCAGCACTTTTCTATGTGCTTTTACTTCTCTATCTCTATTCCCTTGCCTTTTCTGAAAAAAAAGATCTTGTTAAGGTCTTTCCTTGCCTTCTTTGATTTGTATTACTATGACTTTTTTATATACTCTGACCTTTTTATTAAGACTTCTTTCTGATTGGATAGTCAGCATGATATATTATCACTTGTTTCTTGTAGGATAAGCATTTGTCTTATGCCCAGCAACGGCTGACTTGATTTGTGCATAGGCAGGCTTTCCAATCCTTGCTTTTAAATTCAGAGTTGTTAATTTGCTCTCTCACCAGATGAAGCAGAATATGTGATTAAAGTAACTGTACAGGAACTGTAGAGGTATCACAGTCACTGTCTCTCACTGTGATATCCAAGCCTGGGGATAGTTTCCCTAAAGTCCCAAATTCTGGAGTCATGTAACTTTACAGAATTTGCAAAAATTGTAAAGACTTCCTATGGTCCTAAAATCAAGTAAAATAAATGAAAACTATTGGTTTTAACTCCACATTTTAAAAGATTTGATGGTCTGACTCATGACTTTTGGCAATATTGATACAATCCTCCTAGCCAACTCTGACAAAAGGGTTAGAAGTGCAAGGGTACACTGCCTTTTAAAACCTAGAGATAGACATGAAGAAGAACTGGGGCACGAGCAGACAGAAACAATAATTCTTCCAGACAAAACCAAATGAATAAAAATGAGGAACTTTACATGTTGCCCATATTGCCCCCACTTTACATGTGCCTTCAGCTCCCGGATGCATTTCCACTGTTAAAACCTGTAACTGCCAATGCTGAGCTGCTATTCAAATTCTAGCAGTGCTTAGACACAAATATATCCCACCTTACTGAGAATTCTAATTAGTTTTGCTCAGTTAAAAGAGTACGTTCATTATCTTCTTATTTTTGCTAAAGAGTCATCTTTAAAACGTAATTCTGTCATTTCCCCCAGGGGTCAATGTTGGGCCCAGTTCTGTTTAATATATTTACTGATGATTTAGATGAGGGGATTTAGTGTACCAGTAGCAAATTCGCAGATTTCACCAAGCTGGGGGGAGTATCTATCAGCTGGAAGGCAGGAGGGGTCTGCAGAGGGGACAGACTGGACAGTTGGGCTGATTCCTGCAGGTTGAGGTTCAACAAGACCAAGTGCTGGGTTCTGCACTTTGGCTACAACAACCCCCTGCAGCGCTACAGGCTGGGCACAGAGTGGCTGGAGAGCAGCCAGGTAGAAAGGGACCTGGGGGTGCTGATCGACAGGAGGCTGAACATGAGCCAGCAGTGTGCCCAGGTGGCCAAGAAGGCCAATGGCATCCTGGCCTGGATCAGGAACAGTGTGGCCAGCAGGAGCAGGGAAGTGATTCTTCCCCTGTACTCTGCCTTGGTGAGGCCACACCTTGAGTACTTCGTCCAGTTCTGGGCCCCTCAGTTCAGGAATGATATTGAAGTGCTGGAGCGGGTCCAGAGAAGAGCAACCAGGCTGGTGAAGGGACTCAAACACAAGCCCTGTGAGGAGAAGCTGAGGGAGCTGGGGTTGTTTAGCCTGGAGGAGGCTCAGGGGGAGACCACAACTCTCCACAACTCTCTGAGAGGAGGTTGTAGCCAGGTGGGTGTTGGTCTCTTCTCCCAGGCAACTATCAGTAAGAGGGCACAGGCTTAAGTTCTGCTAAGGGAGGTTTAGGTTAGATATTACGAAGAAATTCTTTACAGAGAGGGTAATCAGGCATTGAAATGGGCTGCCAGGGAAGCTGTGGATTTCCCATCCCTGAAGGTTTTTCAGTGAGACTGGATGTGGCACTGAGTGCCATGGTCTAGTAGCCAAGGGGATGTTGGATCAGTGGTTGGACTTAATGATCTCAGAGGTCCTTTCCAACCCAGCTGGTTCTATGATACTATGATCTTCCAAAAGCACAGAGGAAAAAGATGTTAAAGTCAGAACAGGCCAGACAGTCTGTTGAGGCATCCATTCTGCAGAGCCCTGCAGAGGATAGTCTTGAGCATATTGATTGCTCCAAGTGAAGTTGGAATTAAAGATCAAAGTTCCTCATCTGCTATAGAAAGGGAATGGGAAAGAATGCCCTAAGATTTAAAACAGTAATGATACTCAGTGCTGATCCTATGAAGCAGAATGTTTTCCAGATGGTGAGGAAGAGACCTAAACAGCTGAATCGTCCTCTCTTATTGATTACAGAAATCATTAACTTGCAACATTATGTGTCTTAGTATAAATGAAATGGGATAAACTCAGAATCTCACAGTTGGGTATAGATCATACTCTCTACATCATGACTTTTATGTAAAAACATCTACATTTGTAGATATTTTGTGTAAATATATATGTCTCTATATATCAATTTTATAGTACAAAATATTTCAAAGTCACATGGGTGAACGCCTGAGTTATGAAATACAAGTAAGTGTGTGTGCTCAGAATGTGTCTGCTTAGAAGAAACTGAAGAAAGCAGGATCCTATCTTGGTTATCATCTAACAGTTCAAATAGCTAATGGGAAAAGACTATTCTCCAAGAATTATTTATATGGTATGCACATTGACAATACTTCAATATTCAGTCTGAATCTAGCAAAAGACATTTGTATCCATTCAAAGTCACCTTAAAAATCATGTTTCCTAGATAAATCATTTTCATAATGTAATAAAAACAGTGGTTTTGAATTATTAAATCAACGGCTCCTCAAAAGGACTTGAACCTGGAAAACCATACCACAGGCAACCAAACAGAGCATCACAGTGGAAATCACTTCTTAAATCACAGAGTGGAAACAAATGGAGAATTGCTTTTTTTGTCTATGAACAAAATTGAAAGTTAAAAAAAAAAAGAGTTTGGGGAGAATATTTTATATGATAATGTGGACATCATATAATGATGATGAAAAACTCATAGTTGTGAGTTATTAATAATCAGGGATTTTTGAATTGCTTAAACTTTTCTTCAATGAAAGTGATTAACATTTTCTGCATGATCCTGTTGATGAGTAAAGTCACAATGAAGAAGTCAATGTATATTCTACAGTTAGCATTTACTTAGCCCTCTGCCTCTGCTAGCAGGAAACCTGTCTGGACAAAAATGTCGGTGAAATGGTAAGCTGTAAAGTGTAACATTGGTAAATTTTTTGTAAAGAAAATATTTTAACAGTGAATGACTGCCAAGAAATTCAGAAAGTGATTTTCAGCAGATGCATTTTTAATTCCTAATTTTGCAAATATAGCCAGATGTGATTAAAATTAGTCTATTCTACATGTAAAATCAATCATCTACATTTTTTTTTAAAGATGCTCTTCTGTAAATATTTATGTAGACTTGGAAGATCCCAATCCTGCACACAATCACTCGCATTCCAATGACAAGTAGAACCCTTTATAGCAGCAATCTAAAATTTATACTATGGTGGCAGTGAGTCTGTGTGAAGTAAAACATTCCTTACTCAGGAATGCATTGAAGCACAACTTGAAACTTATCCTTATTCACAAGTATGCTCAACAGAATGCTCATTAGGACTAAAATACCTAAATTCCACTGGCCCAGTTTTTGTCTGAGAGAGCTTGCGTTTCTTTCTCCTTCTCCGTCTATGGACGTTACAGCTGCAGTCCAAAACCACACTTGTGACATAGCTTCTGCTTTTAAAAAGTCAGGTTTGGGAGCAATCAGCTCAGAGAAGATAATCTCTCAAACCTGTCTAAACTGTGTCTTTTCTGTTCCTACTGAACTGCTGGTAAAGTACCATAATTTGCAGTAGTTTGATATATATCTTGAAACCGTAATTTGTGGCCCACATTGTCTCGCAATTTAAGATATCAATAGACAGTCCAGAATTTACTAGAATGGATTTTTACTACAAATCTTGCTCCTGTGATTTTCTTGGGCTTTTTTCATTTTGGTACTAAATCTATTTTATTCTGTTTGTTATTTTCACAGCATGATGGATTGAAGTAGCTAGAAAATAAAACAATATTGTGTGTCCATGCACTCAGGGAAGTTTTGGTTCATAAAGATCTGTTAGGGTATTAGTCTGATGGCCACCTCAATCTAAGTGTGGACATTTTTTTAAATACTTTTAGAAACAATACTACAAAGAACTGAAGTGAGAAAATATTGCAGACAAAGTACTCTGTTGATCTTTCCATGTTGTGTTTTCTAAGCCAAGAAATTTCTTAAGCTGCTTTGGATGTTTCATGCTGTCCCAGACAGAAGATACAACACACTTAAGATTCCAGAGGCTTTCTGCACCTCTATTTTAAAGGCTTGTAGTGGGTTTCTGTGGCTGGGTTTTGGTAGTGGGGGGGTGGGGGCTACAGGGGTGGCTTTTGTTAGAAGCTGCTAGAAGTGTAGCCTGTCCCGTGGAGCCAATGCCAGCCGGCTCCAGGATGACTTCCTGCCACTGGCCAAGGCCAAGCCAATTAGGAGTAATAGTAATGCCTCTGTGATAATATATTTAAGAAAAGAAGGTTGTTGCTCAGAAAGAATTCCAGCCAGGGAAGAATGGAATGAGAACATGGGAACAAGACACAGAAACGTAGAGACAGCAGTCAGTGCAAAAGTAGGGGCAGGAGGTGCTCCAGGCACTGTTGTGAGGTTTCCCTGCAGCCCGTGGTGCAGACCATGGTGGGGCAGCTGTGCCCTTGCAGCCCATGGAGGACCATCAGGGTGCAGAGATCCACTTGCAGACCATGGAGAAGCCCATGCTGGAGCAGGTGGATGCATGAAGGAGGCTGTGACTCTGTGGGAGGAGGCCCAGGATGGAGCAGAGTCCTGCCAGAGACCTGCAGCCTGAGGAGAGGGAACCCCACACTGGAGCAGGTTTTTTTCAGGTAGGACTTGTGGTTCCTGTTGGGGACTCACGCCAGTACAGCTCATTTGTGAAGGACTGCGCCCCATGGAGGAGTGACCCACAGGACAGCAGTTTGGGAAGAACTGTTGTCTGAGGGATGGACTCATGCTGGAGAGATCCATCAAGGACTGTCTCCCATGGGAGGGACCCCACGGGAGCTTGGGAAGGACTCCTCTCCCTGAGTAGAGGCAGAAACAACTGACCACAATGCCCACTCCCCATCCCCCTGCACTGCAGTGGAGGAGGAAGCAGAACATGGAAGGAAGGGTGGGTGGGGGGAAGGTGTTTTTATGACTGTTTTATTTCTCACTTTTTTGCGCTGATCCTGTTAGTAATAAATTTAAGTACTATCCCCACTTTGAGTCTGTTTTGCCCATGAAGGTAATCAGTAACTGACCTCTCCCAGCTGTTATCTCTACTAATGAATCCTTAGCTGTTTTTCTTTTCTCTCCCCTGCCCAGTTGCAGAGAGGAGTGAGAGTGTGGCTTTAGTGGGTGCCTGGTATCCAGCCATGGTCAACCTACTACAAGGCTATAAAGTTAGAGGGTTTTTTACAGCCTGATTTCAGTGTGAAACACAAATGGCTGCAAAATTTTTAGGGGAATTTCTGTAGAGGAGGACTGAAGTGATTCTCTTATACTGGAATAAGATCTGTATTACATTTCATGTCCACACTGATCCTTTGAGATTTGAACCAAGAAGTTTGCTTTCCAGCTGTTGTTACACCCACTGTCCCACACTGACACGCAGCTGAATCTGAAGCCTGGCTGGGGAGTTTTTCTTCTCTTCATTTTTGGCTGGAAGGCTACACCTACCTGGAAAAGAAATGACAGAAATAAGTGCATCCTATTTGTAATTACTTTCAAAAAGAAGAAAAAAAAATCAGATTCTTTTTCCCACTTGCCTCTCATTCTCCCTTAACAACAGCAAATGCTAGAGTCTCTGGGAAGTAGCCTCCATTAGAGCAGGCTCTTCTGTGCAGTCTAATAATAAAGACAGAAGAGGGAAGCTGCTAATTACTTTTACCTATCATTGCAGAGAGATGGTTTCTGATTCCCACTGCTCTGATGGTCAGAAAGATTGTCTTATTTTTAACCTAATTTTACTCCTGATTATTTAGGATATTCATTCTTTCATCAGTAATGCCTTTTATATTATAATGAAAATTATCTCTTGCTTATTCATAAAGAGAGTTGTCTATTTTCAGTCAGCTGTCCCCAAAGTCAAGCTTTCCTCCACAAGCCAGGTTGTCCATTGGATAATTCTTCAAGGAAATAAAATTTGTGTTGATACCAGTCACAGATGCACACTGGGTAGACTCCTCCACCAATGCTGACCCACGTGGCTAAGTTCAGTGGCACGTACACCAGTGTGTAAAGCAAGCAGCTGTGAGCAGCAATGAACCGCTGAGAGCTGTGCTCGTACGTTACACTAGGCTGCATGCACAGGGCTGTGTTGCTTCTGGATGCAAGCTAGCTTGTGTGGAACTAACTTGGATAACTATTTACCAAATTTTCTTGTGCTTCAAGCATCAGAACTACCTTATGTTTACAGATGTGGATGCCTCTTCCGTATCCTTAAATTGTTCTAATTTCTTGAGTACTGTAAAGGCACAACTTTTCTTGCCCTCATCTATTCAGTCAAGTGAGACAAAATGCAACTGTCCAGTTATAGGGTGATTAAATCTGTCTTTTCTTCCAGGAAAAAACTGTCCCAAATACAGTGAAAGCACAATTCATTTTTCTGCATTTTGAATACATTAGCCCTCTTTGATGGTAATACCTAAAATAGTATTCTCACTGCCCTAATTTTTTTTAGATGTATTGATTAAAAAAGAGATTACTAAATGTGACATTACGTCCACAGTCTTGTGGATATTGCAGTCTTCCAAGAAATAACCAGGGTAACAAGATAATAGCATCATTGCACAACCAAAGGGATTTCTGTTTGGTTTTGGTTTAATAATGTGTTTAAGGATCTTCTTTGCCTTTTCACTCTCTTATATTCCAAAATTTATCTTAACAAAAAAGAAAAAACAGATCTATATAATAAAAAATTGTCTGAAATAATGAATTCTATAGATTTCCTATATTCCTGACATGTATGAGGAAAATTATTCTGTACATACAATTCAGAATGCTGCATCTATTTTCACCATGAAGTTGAATAAAATGACTCACAATTCTATAATGGATTTCAGTTAACTGCAATTGAGCCAGCAGAATAAGTGATACTCATTGCTCTTGTTTTGCTTAAGGAAAACAAAGAAGCAATCAAAGCATGCTCATAAGGATGATCACTGCTCTTCATTGATGCCCATTATTAGGCTGGAAATTGTTATTACATATACTAATGTCTTCTGAGGTTAAATAATTGGGAGAGTATGATACTTGGGTCATAGCTAAATTAATTTTTGCTGTTTGGTTTGCTTTGTCTTGAGATGTTCTTAATGTAAGCCTGATTAACTGGGACCACTTATCCTTGGCCAAATAAAAGCAGCTTCTACTTCCCTCTCCTTCCTCCATAATGTAAAAGAAGCAGTGATTAGCTGGCATCCTTAAGTATCTCCACAACTGCTTATGGGCAGTTCAGGACTACCACCTCTTTGCTGCACATCTTCTTTATTGATCTACAGTCAGAGATCTGCCACTTCAGCAGAAGTGATCTCTACTTTGTCTCAGTTTGATCACTTCCCCTCCATCCAAAAAGAAGCATAGCGCAGAGTTGCAATGTTTTTCAGTCACTTTTTGCAAGTCACTGAAGTAACACTGATTCTAAACTCAAAAGCACATCTTTAAACAGGAGAAAAAAGTAATGTTTAAATCTATTTTTATTCATTTAAGGCTAATGTACAGCCCATCAGTCTGAGTAGCATCTGTGTCTCCATGAATGAGTGTGTAATGTCTTGAGTGAATAAATGTTTCCATCCACTACTGGTTCTTAACCAAAAATTATGTTTTTCAACAGATATTTAAGTGCTTTATTTGTAACATGTTCTTGATAAGGTATTACGTTCTCTCACAGTTCCAACTATAAAACTTATTTCATCCTATTCCAAAATGCCATTTGAGTTTTTAAGATTGCTTAAATTATTATCTACTCCACTCAATTTACTTCACAGTTACAGGGAAAATGAGCTCATACTAAGTAAGTAAGATGGTTTTGATTTTTTCATTATCGTTCGAGATTGGCAGCTAACCATTATAAAGTAGAAATTAATTTTATGTTCTCTTTTGTTATGCAAACTAGTCCAACTAAACCAAAAAGAGCTCTATAAGAAACCAGAAAACTAACTAAATGTGAAACATGGCATAAAAAAATGTTTTCAGTTTCTAACCCAATAGCGAGTGCACTCAGGTGGGAGTGGTCGTACACACTCCTCTCAGGAAACGTTGCTGTTGTGGTTTAACCCCAGCCAGCAAATAAGCACCACACAGCCACTCCCTCACTCCACTTCTAACCCCTCCATGAAAAGAAGAATTGAAAAATAAAGTAAATCTTGTGGGTTGAGACAAGAACATTGGAATAATTTAAAGAAAATAAAACAATAATAATTATAATAGTAATAATAAAAATAATGCTTGTAATGAAAAGGAGGGATAGAGGAACAAGCCACAAAAGAAACAAATTATGCACAATCCAATTGCTCACCACCCACTGGCCAATGTCCAGCCCATCCCTGAGCAGCAACTATCCCTCAGTTTAGATGCTGATCTTGTTGTTCTATTATATACAACATCCCTTTGGCCTGTTCTGTCTTGTCCATACTCCCTCATGGTTTCTTGTGCATCTTCTCACTGGGAGAACATGGAAAATGGACAAGTTCTTAACTGAGAGTAAGCACCACCTAGAAACAACTAAAACATCCGTGTGCTATCAACATTATTCTCATACTAAAGGCAAAAGACAGAACTGTCCCAGTTACTAAGAAGAAAATTAACTCTATCCCAGCTGAAACTGGGACAAATGCCCGAAAGATTTTTGCCAAGTCTTTCACGTGCCCAGCTTTCCCTGCAAGACACTACTGAGCTTTGCACATTCCCAGGCAAATTAATGTGCAGGATATGTACTGTACATGCAGGTGTGCAGGTCCAACAGATGGGACTAAGAATTCATCCCACTGATGGTTAGGTCACGCTGTCAGGGGAGATTACACCCAGGCAGACAAGAGCTTCAAACCCTTCTCTAAACACAGAATTATTGCATAGAAGTGAGGAGGTAGATAAGAACTTCATGTTTGTTCTGTAAACTCCTCCCTGACACTTTAACAGTAAGTAGGTCTATGTCTATGGAAAGGACCTCCAGGGGTGCCTCTTGAAAGAGCCTGAGGACAAATTTCTGTAGGGTATTTCTGTAGTCTGAGTTTTCCCTCATTCAGGATTCAGGATTATATAAGAAATTTCAGCTACATGCACACGAAGCAGGTAAGTAAAATCAAGGTATGTTGACCTATAAAATTAGCTCTTGGCAGGTTAGTAGTGCTCATGATTTACTGTCTTTCCTGAGGGTAGATCCAAAAGACCTGAGAAACAGCTCTGATTTGCTCAATTTGACTAAACTTTGTCAGTTACCTAGTAGTAAAATGCTTAATGTGATCATCTGGAAGAGATATTATATTCATGACTAACATTGAAGCCTGCAATTAATGGGACCACTGGTGAACAATAATCTTTTCCCATTCAACCATGAGTCTGAAATAAAATTAAAAGTCAGGCTAGGTTATAGTACTAAAAAAAACCCCAAGACCAAGTGACAGTACATGGCTCAGTTCTACCCCACCAAAACAATTTTTTATGGAAAGACTTGCTGTGGTCATAATGTTCCCTTTTGGGAACAATGCTGGTCACACAATCCTCTTGAACAGTGCCTGGCACTGTTTTAAGTAGGCTATAACAATACTAAACGGCTAAACCATGACAGCAGGTGTGCCGGTAATTAAGCAATATATCATGCCATTGCTCAAGGCTGTGGCTTGTTTTTTTACTAGTTTAGTCTATGAGAACATTGACTCCACTCTCAGTGTGCGGTTATGTCATAGTTAACTGTATGCTATCCTTTCAGATTTTATGTAATTTACACACATATATATAGTAGATTTTATGTAATTTACACACATATATATAGTAGATTTTATCAAAATCATGTCTATGTCATGTGGAGTTTATTTTTTCCATTTATGTTACTTCTCTGGGCAACCTGCTCCAAGGCCTCACCACCCTCACAGTAAAGAGATATTCTTCCTAATACTCAATCTAAACCTATTGTCTTTCAGTTTAAGCTGTTCCTCCTTGTCCTATCACCACCTGCCCTCAGAAGCAGTTTCTCAACCAGGGCAGTGATTCTGCCCCTGTGCTCGGCACTAGCTGGGCTGCACCCTGAGTACTGTGTACAGTTCTGGGTCTCTCAGTTTAGGAAGGACACTGAGATGCTGGAGAGAGTCAAAAGAAGGGAAATGAGGCTGGTGAAAGGACTGGAGCACAGGCCCTCCCTATGAGGAGACGCTGAGGGAGCTGGGGCTGTTTAGACTGGAGAAGAGGAGGCTCAGGGGAGACCACATCGTTCACAAATGCCTGAAAGGAGATTGGAGTGAGGTGGGGGTAGGTCTCTTCTCCCAGGCAACCAGCAGTAGGGCAAGAGGGCACAGTGTTAATCTGTGTCAGGGGAGGTTTAAGTTAGACATTAGAAATAAATTCTTTACAGCGAGAGTGATCAGACATTGGAATTGGCTGCCCAGGGAGGTGGTGGAGTCACCAATGGATGTGGAACTTAGTGCCATGGTCTAGTTGACAAGGTGGTGTTGGGTCATGAGTTGGACTTGATGATCCCAGAGGTCTTTTCCAATCTGGTCGCTTCTATGATTCTGTGATCCTTGTCGGTCCCCTTTAGGTACTGAAAGGCTGGTCTAAGGTCTCCCCAGAGCCTTTTCTTCTCCAGGCTGAACAATCCCAATTCTCTCAGCCTGGCTTCACAAGGGAGTTGCTCCAGCTCTCTGACTGTCTTTGTGGCTCTTCTCTGTACTCACTCCAACAGGTCTAAAAGCCAGGAAGGCTTATATTATTTTTTTCATATTAAATGATAGATTTTAAAGAATATTTTGTAAGAATAACCCTGTCAATCATAAAAAGAACCTCTAGATTCTATAACATGGTGGTAATTTTCTCCTCCTCATGTATCATCTAAGCATTCCTTCTTACTTGTGTACTTTATTGTCTGTGATTTCACATTTGTCTCAATTTCACTAATGCATAAGTTGAATTCAATTCATAGGACAAAGTCAGGCCCTGCAGGACTTACAAGGAAACTCTCCTATAATGCTCTTACCAAATGCATTTTCTTTCTCTGCCTTATTAAACTAATAAATGATTGAAAATATTAATTTACGCCTCATTGTGACAGTAGGGTGTAGTTTTTTAACCAGAATGCCACAGTAGCGGAATACAAAATCTTCTGCCACTTCTAGACTGTTTAGTAGTCATCTTTATTGAAAAATTTGTATCTCATCAAAGAATGAAAGCAATTTTCTTTGATAGTAACTCTGCTCTTTAAAATCATGCGTAGGCACATTATTAAAACACTTGTTGAGCACTTTTATACAAAATTAAAAAATCCTGCCAATTTTCCTATCATCTCTCAGTGGATTGATGAAAAACTATATATAACCTGTGATTACTATTAATCACCTCACCGGCTTTTATCAATATTGCTGTAACTTTAGTGGATTTATGGTCTTTGAAACTGACAAATGCTTGAAGGTAATTAAAAATTACCAGTGAGACAGATATTTCTTCAGAAAATTCCTTGGGTTTCAAGTACAAGTTACATGAACTTGAGACATCCAGATCAGATGCTGCCTTACTTTCCTGATGGTGACTTGAAATTAAGAAAGTCCTTCTTTATCTGACAGAGTAAGAATATATATTCTTTCCAGGTTCAGAAATATATATGCAGACAAAATGGATGCAAAAAATTCCCTCTCTTATTGGCTAGCCTTCTAGCCAATTTTTTCACCAGTCTTTATTTCCCCTAATAGTCTATGCTTTCCATTGAATTTCTTCAACTATACTATTAGCTTTTGTTTGTAATTTATACTTTTACTGGTCCAGAAGAATGTCTACTGAAATCATCTTCCATTTATCTGTAAAAGAAACCAATTATTTAATAGATGCTTCTCAAAGGACTGCCTTTTTCTCCTCTCACAAACTGACTATGATTTTCTGATTGAGAATTGAAGACCATATGCATATTTTTTTTTCCCAGTGTTAGCTGTTCACTTTGCAGAATAGACAAAAGAAAAGTAGAAAATACAAAGAGCAAAGATGGAGGACCAGCCAAGCAGCCCAGTCTCTGGAGAAGATTAGAGGGATGGAGGAGCAGGCTGAGTGCCCACTTGCCTCTGGGGAGGGGAGCAGTAGCTAAATCTCTGCGTCTTGGTCACTCAGACTGGTGGGACCCTGTCACTTTGGTGTGTTGCTGGCATCTGAGTTTTTAAGTAGATAGTCTGGAATAGAAAAAAAGCAATTTTCTTTCTCACAAAACGAAACTGTTGTAGAAATCTACTCCATTTAAATACATTCACCTGGCAGGAAAACATCTTGGCTATTCCTTGCATATGCAAACCAAATGTGAGAGTGTCAACCTCTACATGATCCTTCAAGATTAAATTAGGCCCTACAGAAAGACTGAAATTATGTTATCCGAGCTTTTTTGTCTCTTCTGCAGGTTCATTTTATTTCTGTCCATTATGATTTCTAATTATAATTTTAGCTTATCCAGTTCCTCAACCAAGCTAATGAATTTTCCAGTACTTCAGGAATCTGACAACTGGAATGCTAGCTAAAATGTCAACAAAATTCTGTGAATTATAAAAGGAATATTACTTTTATTCTAATTTTTCATCTGAAATGATTCCTTAACCAAAAATATTTTCAAATACCTAAGAAAAAACAATTTTAAAATAAAAGGACCTTTCTGAGACAAAATAGAAGACTGCATGCCTCATTTCTGAATAGCATGATAGGAAAATGGAAAAATGAGATTTATTTTCTTCACCTTTAATGAGCCGAGTAATAGTAGGACACATGGTGAAATATGAATAATATTTTCCCAGAGGCCATTTCCTTCTGATGCATAATGCTCTGTTTTCCTTTAGCAGGCATTAAGTTGGTTTTATAAATTCAAAGAACTGACAGTAAGGTCTAAGTTACTGTTCAGCTAATTGCAGTGGGGTTTAGAAATTTAATCTTTAAGTACCATTTATTCTGGTGCTAAAATGTTGATTTTTTTTTTAAATGAAACATAACATTTAAAATAAAAACAGAAATACAAAAGATCTAAAATATTTTTTTTCCATGTACATTTGCTCCTATATGGTACTGTGATTATCATCTCCTAGAAAAAAATAGAACTAAAATATGGAAATAATGGATCAGTAAATTTGAAACTACCTCTTGGTTTATAAGCTAACCATTTATAACACAAATATTTTAAAGAAATTAATTTACCACGTTATACAATAGCTAAAAACTTAAGTTTTGAGTATTTTTCCAGAAATGGTTACATTCTCATTCTAGAAGGCCCTAATTGTCTTTCTGCCTTAAACTGGCTATCATTAATATTTACGTCTTCTTAACCCAACTTCAGTTTAATTTCAATATTGTGTCAGAGCTGATTTTTCTTCCTTCCATAGATAATGTGAGTTCTAAAACTGATTTGTCCCTGATCCTGTGAATGCTTAGTGACACAAAAAGAAATTATATCAACAGAGGAACAGGAATGGTGGCATTTCCATCAGGATACAAATCTAGTCTTCCATATTTCAGCACTTTCCTGCATTAAGACATGTAATGTTCTGAACTAGGGTGTTCTTCACCATGTGTGAGGCAAGAGCTTCAGACTTTGCTGGTGAGCCTGGGACCTGCTTCTATCTAAACTTTGCAAAACATAATATCAGTATTTTCAGAGGAGAAGTTGTTTCCTTGAAATTTTCTAATCAGTTCTGCAGTTGAATGGATTTCAGCTGCTTCTCACACAACCCAGTGGTTCTATTTCATTTGAAGTGTCCAAGATGTAGCCTTAACAAAGTAAAATATTCCTTTCCCTGACAACTCCCGTGCTGACTTTTTAAATTTAGGGTATCTGCTTTCAGCTTCAGGTTAGTGCTGTCCACTCATAGACACCCCAGTCAGAAATTCCAGTTAGAACTGAATTCCTGAAAAAATGATGTTGATTATTAATCCCATTTATTTGGCCAGATGACTTTAAGTAAACACAGTCTTTTTTTTTTTTTTTCATTTTACATCAAATTGATTTAATTATTTTCCCTTTAAATAAAAAAGTGAAAAGAGATCCAACACAGTTAAAGATCTCTAAAAAAACTGAGTCATACACTTCAAAGGAACACTGCTTAATTTTCTTTGGTGACAAAGACCCTAAAAATAACCAATTAATTGTTTAAACCAAGAGAAAAATTCTTTTTGCAAAATTTATGACAAGGATGTGTTACAGAGATTTGTAATAATTGATCTGATCATGAGGCACCACCAAGCACCATTGCTTCTTCGCAGCCTTCAGTAACTGGAAAAGGGAAGTTCATGTGGTAATCTTAAAACTGTATCACCAAAATAAGAAGCTTTCCTTTCACAAAGGAAAATACACTGACTACAGTTTTAATCTCTCTATCTAGCAGACACATAAGTTTGAAATAGCTCTTACAGGGCTGTTGCTGCAGTCCAGATTCCTATTTGAGCTGTTGCTATGCTTATTATCTATTAAAAGGAACAGCTTTTTACACAGTTACCTCTTCCTCCTGCTGTTTCTGTTTACCCTGTGATAGGCTAAACTCATCTGAAATCACCTCAGACCAGACTTAAACTGACTGGAAAATTGTGTAAAGCTGTAGGAGATATCTGTATGTTGTAATCTGTAGTATTTCACTTACTTGCAAGGACTTCTTTGGTTACTAGTATGCGATGTCATGAGCAAAAACTGCAAACAAGTTTATGATATGCTATGAGTGATAGCAAATTCAGATCATGAACAGGGATTTTATAAACTGGACTATGTTCCTAAGAATGTCTAAATTTTGCTCTTTTTTGGTGTGTGGTTTTTTTTGTTTGGTAGAGGTTTTTGTTTGGTTGTGTTTGGTTGATTGGTTTGGGTCTGGTTTGATTTTTGGTCAGTTTTTTTGCTTGTTTGTTTTTAAAGGAAAGCTGCTATTTTATCTCCAAAGTTAAACACTGCATCTACATGCCTATTTCTAGAAAATGCTGAAGCAGCCTTCTCTCTGAAGTTCCCCTTGGAAATATCCAATCTGGAAAAGGGAAAATTCAACCATTTCATGTACTGTATTCTATTACCTACTGGAGCACAGGAAAATTACACCCAACAAATAAATTAGAAGAGCATGGATCAATAATAACACAGCACTCCTGCATTACAGGTATGAGCAATTATAGATATGTGCTAAACTAATTGATCTTAACTTTACAGTTCTTATGTTTATTTCAATCAATTTTATTTCACAGTTCTCATTTCTTACCTTTTGGTATAGAATATAACCTTTTTTGTTTTCCTCTGATAATTTGAGTAGGATTGTGATATCTCTTCAGAAACACCACTGAAATGGTAAGTAATGCTTCTCCCACTGAAATGTGATACACAGAAGATGACCAGTTGACCAGAGAACACAGATGTGTAACTAATATCCCAGGTATTTTTTGTACTACAATCCATTTCTTCAAATTGTTTCATTAGAAGGAGGAACTCTTTGGCATCAAAGTACTGCCATAACACATTGTAAGCGCTTCTGACTTTTAGTTAAGTCTATATGAAACTTGGTTTATTGACAAGGTAATATACATCTGAAACTTCCTAGCTGCAAAGTGAGCTCCCAGTCAGGCCACCATGTCCTGTTGCTTTACTTGATATACTCTCAAAACTGCTGTTGATTTTGTTGAGAGAAGTTTCTCTAAGCCTTGCAATACCTTCTCCATTTCATTATCTATTCATTTCTCCATTTCATTATCTATTAAGAACCACTGTTGTAAAAAGCCAAGCATGGAGGACTTACTAGCAAATAAGAATCTCAAAACATATGATGCTAATTTGTTAATGGCTATACAACATATTAGAGTTGCTCATTTGGGAACTGTCAGAAACAGCTCCACCAGCCTCAACAACGTAGTCCTTAGCAACCTCTACAGCTTTCTTGCAGAGATGGTATTTTGTGACTCAACAAGGATTCAATACATCAAGATATATTGCCTAAATTAGGCAGCATATTAAAAAGTAACAGCAGGAAAATTTCACACAATTATAGTTTTACCTCGGGAACTGTTTGTTACTTGATTACATGATGCTGTTTTCTATTGCCTAACTATTGTAACTTATTTATAGCTGACAGTGAAGTCAAATAGCCAATGCATAATTATCTCCCGTGCATAAGTGGCAAAAACCATAGTAACTTTAGCATAGAGACCATGTGACCCAGCATTATTAACAACTGTAATGGACAGCCACAAACTTGACTTCCTCAGCACTTGCAACATCTCTCCTTACCCTACACTGACTATGTCCATTTCATCCTTCCATCTGCCACACTGCATGAGTGATGGATGAACATATATCCCGTTCAAAACTTCATCTATTATGAAATTTACCCAGTGACGGGAGAATCACAATTCAAATGGCACTCAGCATACATTTGTTGCTGTGTTGGAAGGAAGTGTAGGAAATGGTGGTAGCTGCCTCCTGATGCAGAGAGCTAGTCTGCAGCAGCCACTGAGAACTGTAAGGGACAAGAAGAACATTTTGGAATGTTCATGCTAATGAAGATGGTATTATCCAGCTTTGCCATTGGAACAAGTGCTCTCCATCTGCTTACAATCTGATCTTTAAATCAAGATTTTTGACGATATTTTTACTGATCATAAAGCATACTGAGCCATAGCAAGACCCCAGTTCCAAAGCCTCAAGCTTTACTGGGAGTGTTACTTATATTTAAGACTCCTTACTTTTCCATCCAAACTTTTCCTTTTAGTTCTTTATATCTTGCGGTCACATACAGAGAAAACACAGAGATGTTTTCTCAAGAGATTCCTTTTAATTTAATGAGAAAATAGGCATTTTGGCAAAAGGTTCACAGGAGTAACATACAACCAAGGAGAAGATTCCACCAAGCACCCAGTAAACACCAACCCACAACTTTGTAAGTAAGATACCTGTTGGTTTTAAGTTACCCACAGGAGATTAAGGAAAGAGTACAGAAAGAAAGAGAGATTAAGAGAATAGTTACCTCCAAGAAATCTTCACATGGTGACATGCAACAAGGAGAAAGAGGAGGCTCTGTGCCCCTCTAGTTATATGGTCTGGCCACAGTGGCCACACCCTCCAGGTGGGATGCTGGGTTCACTGACCACTCAGTGCCCTCCAGACCAGAGTGAGGGGTGGTGCAGCCAAGTAGAGGCTCTGTGGGCATGGTGTGGGAGTGCTGCCAGGAGGGCCGCTTTGGCTGACAGCTGGTCTCTGCAGGCTCCAGCCCGGCCATGTGAGTTCCATGGTGCCGTGAGGCTGTCGTGAGGCTGCAGACCTGACCATGAGGACACCGCACACTCTTTGTTCCGACAGAGTAAATAATCTAGTGAGATTAATCCAGTCTCTCACAGCCATTTGCAGAAATAATCAGACAGGTACTTAACAGCAACCCTTCAAAGGCTGCTTTTAGTGCACAGCTTAAGGAGAGGTATAAGGTGAAATGGAGTTTGCATGATGGATTGCAGTCTTTCCTCAATTCTTCAATGAATTTTTTTCATTCAGTGCTTGAGAAAATGAGGGTGTATGAAGAGTTTAAAACTATAAAACCAGTCAGGACAAGTCAAAAATCACTGAATGACAAGTTCAGTTTCTATGTAAAGATTTGGCAGTGCCAACTTTGAATGGATCACTTAATTTCTTCTGATCATCCTCATTCTAGGAAGGTCAGCATAGTTCCTTAAACTTTGCTTATAGTAACTAAAGCCTAACTTATTGAAAAGTTCTACAGAAATTAGTAGAGTAAAATACTGCTGCAGAAGTACTGGAGCAATCTTTGGCTGATGGATATTTCCGTATTTCATTGCTTCTAAAGTAGTTTCTGAGTGTCTTTGGCTTGCATGGTATTTGGTTAAAACTTGGTATTTGACATAAGCAATCCAATTTTTTTATTGAACTATTTCTTATTTCTCCTCTTTCACAAGTTGGCGAAGCAACTCACAGTGTTGATACATTTACTGGTGTTTTTTTAGACTGGATAAAGATGAAAATGAGACGTGTAGGCTGCTATATGGCTGGTGATTTCTTATCACTGCATAAAGGAGCGCAAGTCTGTGTCTACTGACTCTCTGTTTTTGTTGATGGATAGGATGCTGTAACCTAGATTCAAACCCCTATAGGATGCCTTTAAGTTCTTTCTTTTTGTGTTTTGTTGGGGTTTTTTTCCCCTTCAGATATCAACACATTTCTGAACAACTGATTTTATTGTAACAGAATATCATAACAGATTTTTATACCTATTGATTAAGTATAAGAGCTTTTTTAAAACTGAACTGTAATCAGTCATATTAAAGTGAAGTGTTATTTGGTTGCTCAACAGAACAACAAAATTTGTGGCCATTTTTTCCCCGCAAGTAAAAAAGGCCAAATATTTTTTTAAACATAATTTCCCATTGGAAAGTCTCAAATGAAAATACTTTCCACTTAGACAGAAGACCACTGCAGTTTCATTACAATGTGATGAATAATTTATAAGTAGTATATTCTTGGTAAGAGTGATTATTTTAATTCTGTTGGAATTTTATTAGATCCTGGATATAAGGTTAAGGTATTGATAATAAAAAAGACTAAGATTTTTCAGAAACTTAGAGTAAACACTTTAATAAAGTCTAGACTTACTTATCCTGCTCTGAAAAATTCCATACTACTTTAAGTGATGTCTGATAGCTCCTTTGGATTAATTTGTGTAAACAACATAAAATATAAAACTACTCTAACAGGCTCTGAAAGTCTGCTCAGCTTTGTGTTGAGGAGGCTGGGGAGTAGGGAAGGTCTGTTCTCTGAGATTTAGTCCTTATTTCACCTGTTTGCTGATACTATGAAAGACGAGAGTGTTGCTTCTGAAGCCTGTCTCTTAGGTGTTCAGAAAATATTGCATGATGTGTCATGAGAAGAGTATATACCATGAACTTATTCCATCTCTATTATTCTGTCCTGTGATGCAAGATGAATCAGCAGAAAAAAGGTCCATGCTAGATATTACAATTTCTTTCTCAGAAGATGAAAAACAATGAGAGGTGGAAGGAAGATTAAATCAGATTAAAGGGCATAGGACACTATAGCAAAGTATTTATAAGGTAAAGTTTCAGGTACTGCACTGGTGATATGGACCTACTGAACTCACTTCACATCTTTAACAACTGCTGGGCCAGGCAAGTTTTTGCAAATGGCATGGGCAATGACAGATTTCCATGCTGACATTCCAAACCATATTATACAGTGCAACACAGTACAAAAATTTGTAAGCACCAGTCAAAGAACAGTAAAAGAAATAAAGCATGTCTTATGTGTTCTTTATTATTACTCATTTAAAAATAAAAAAAAAAAGTTATTATATTTCTATTTTGAAAAAATATTGTAAAACATATAAGCTGTACTGATTAAACTGTTAAACTGATACAAGCATATAGTTACATATTTATATAGTTAAGAAGTGTTTATTTTTAAAACCTTCACAATGAAGAATGTACTAAGCTATATGGGGTAGGTTGTGCCTGATTAATTTTATGGATTGCACTGGAGAAGGCTTGGTTTACTTGCTGAACTCAATATTTTAATAAAATTTTCACTGCATGTTTGAGGACACAGAGTGATATTTTATTGGCTTGTGTAGATTGCTGTTTAGAATTCTTCAATATTTCAGGAAAACCTTTTGACATAGATATGGCTTCCTCTTTGGAAATGCATGAACAAGCAAAAGACTTTATTGAAGGCAAAGGTATTTAATGGAAACTCTGGTCATTGTCTTCAGATCTGCTGTCTGTTAGGAACAATGGAGTTCTCTGATTTGTTAGGTTTTTTGTTTGTTTGTTTGTTTGTTTGGGGTTTTTGTTTGTTTGTTTGGGGGTTTTTTGTGGGTTGGTTTGTTTTTTTGTTTGTTTTGTTTTGTTTTTTTTTTTAGTATTGACATTAACTGCAAAATTGCAGTGCAAAACAGGAGCTGAAATGGAAGAGATATCTACTGTAAAAATTTACCTTTTGTTTTCTATTTCCCTACTGCTGCCCTTGTATGTGCAGAGATGCAGTAGGACTGGATTGGCTATCTTTTGTGAAAAGAGATTTGGAATCAATGAATGAGATGTTGAAAAATTATTACATGGCATGGAGTGAAATAGGTACTGAGAGAGCATAAATCCTCTGACTCTGGAAAAACACCATGGAATGAGATTAATTGCCCTGTAGAGAGTCTTACTTCTCCTCATGAAATGGGAAGGGAAAGGACAATGACTAAATCAAACTTAGATATCTAACTTTTGGATACTTAAATTAGGGTAGCTATGTTTGATCTGTTTGATCCAACATGTTGGAGATGGCTTTTGTGGATTTAATAGATTTTATGTATTGTATTATCTTTTCATATGTAATCCTTTATTTCTTCTTCATGTAAACCCTGTTTTCTATTGGTTAACATTTGGTGCATTGCTGTACTATCAATACAAGGTCCTACTGTCCATCTATGGTTTTTATTTGAATGCTCTGCCTAAACTCCACCTCTTGTTTCCAGAGCCTTCTCTACCTTACCTGATAAAAGGCAGGAGCCATGTTGATTGGGCAGTTTTTTATGTTCCCTTTTGTTGGCTGATCAGCCCATGTCTCTTCTGTTACATTAATAGAAAGTTCTTTTAGTTAATTGCCCAGGAATTGTTGAGGCTTCATTTCATCGAACCCACGCTCCCCACCAACCAACTTTTATAATATATTTTAGACCTTCTAAACACCCACACCAGTCTCTTTCTTCTTACTTTGTGCACACTGTATCTTCCTTTCATCCTTACTGGAATGCTCACATCTCTCGGATTATCATTTATTTGTGGGTCTATTTGCACAAATTCAGATAATATTTACCTTCAGTGAAAACCCAGCATAGCTACATACTCTGATTAGGACTTAGATGTCATGGCTTCGGAAACAAGATAAGCTGAAAATGTGTATATTTTATGGCCCCATTTTATTCTAGAAATGGTGCAAACATCAACTTATGTGCCTGGAAATAAACCCAGGACACAGAACAGTCTGTCTTAGAAAACCTATCAGCATTTTGAATCACCTTTTAGTGAAAAATCTATCATTGAAGAACTATCAGACTAAGAAGCACTGTCAAGAATTCTATACAAAAGACAATTTCATGATATTATAATTTGTGTGAAAGAATAATACTTCTTTTTGCAGATGATGTGCAAAAATTTTCTCTGACAGATGGCATGCACATTCAGTATATAATTACTTGGTCACTTAGACGTAACACAAGTTTCTGATCCCACCTGTTCCCTCTTTATTCCTTTTGCCTGTTGGTCTGATTTCCCTTGTACTATGCTTTTGTGTGTCTAAGCAAGGAGCTGGATCCAGATGAAAATGAACTACAAAAAAATCACTTTCTTTTCAGGTGGATCAGTACCTCAGCTCACTGTTCAGAAATATAAGCTGGCTAAAACAAGACAGAACAATGAGTGTTGGGAGCAAGGCCAGAGTAACATTCCAGTTTTAGCTCTCTGCCCATCTGCTTTCCAAATGATTGTCCCTGGGCCTGTACTGTGCCCAGTATTCCTCTCAGGTTCAGGACTTAGTTTTTCTTTTCTTGAACCTCATAAAATTATTGCCCAATTCTCCAACTTGTCCAGGTCCCTCTGAATGACAGCACACCCATCTGGTGTAGCCACCTCTCCTTCCAGTTTTGCATCATCTGCAAACTGTCCCATCATACATATAATTAATGAACAGGTTATAGTATTGACCTCAGTAGCAACCTCTAGGGTACACCAGTAGTATCTCATCTGGAGCTGGACTTTGTGTTAGTGATCAGTACCATTTGGGACTGGGTATTCAGGCATTTCCATTCCACCTCATTGTTCACTCATCTAAGCCATATGAGCATCTACACGAGAAGCTCAAGCCTTCTGTCTATATATGCTATATATATGATGTCCTACAATTCCCTTCAGCCTACTTAGAGATTATTAATATTATTAATACACTAGGTATTTTCTTTTGTTCCGTATTCTGTGCACAGAGTAATCTTGCCTTAAATATTTGTGGGTTTTTTTTATTTTGCTCCTACCTTTTTTTTTTTCCCCCCTCCAAGTGAGACTGTACTAAGCAGGAAATATAAATTCAAGAGACAGTTTTTTAATGGTCCTTTTTACTTGTCTTTCATTGCAGTGCACATGGCATCTGTTTCATTTCCTGTTGATGACTTTGAAGATGTGTCGTGTGACCTGAGAGGGAGTGAGGTTAGTCGTTGGTGATGCATATATATATTCAACTACAGCCACATGCTCCACTGTTTCTGGAGATTGAGTACAATATTAAAGCAAAGAAATACAAACAATCCTTGTCTTATATTATCCCTTGCCAATCTATCTTGGGGCAGAAAAAGCATTTTTAGACGAACACATCAAACAAAATAATTTGTGAACTTTTTTCTTTTTTCTACCCTTTAGAGAATGCAGACTGCATTACAAATAGCAATAGATTTCATAAGCTTCAGCTTTGCTCATGGTAGAAAAATACAAAATGTAGGAACCTGGCTCTTTTTATCAAAGCTGTTCCTGCTTCCTGGATTTATAAACGATTTATCCAGATGGATTTTTTCTTAGCTTTCACTCTGTAGTGAGTTGCCACTGCCTGGATGCCAGGTACCCACTAAAGCTACTGTCTCACTCCCCTCTGCAACTGGACAGAGGAGAGAAAACATAACGAAGAGTTCATGAACTGAGATAAGGACCCAGAGAGATCACTTACCGATCACTGTCATGGGCAAAACAGATTCAAAGTGAGGTTATTAATCAAATTTATTACTAACAGAATCAGAGCAGGAAAATGAGCAGTAAAATAAATCTTGATAACACCTTCCCCCACCCCTCCCTCCTTCCAAGTATTACTTCCTCCTCCCCAGTGGCGCAGGGGGACAAGCAATGGGAGCTGTGGTCAGTTGTTGTTTCTGGCACTGCTCAGGGAGAAGAGTCCTTTCCCTGCTCCCCATGGGGTCCCTCCCATGGGAGACAGTCCTCCATGAACTTCACCATGAGTCCACCCCACAGGCAACAGTTCTTCACAAACTACTGCAATGTGGGTCACTTTTCCAAGGAATGTAATCCTTCAGGAACAGTCTGTTCCAGCACGGGTCCCCCACAGGGCCACAAGTCCTACCAGGAAATCCTGTCCCAGCATGGCCTCCTGTGGAGGTCAATAAAACTAAGACGATCCTAGGGGAGGCAAGAAACTGGAATGGTTTATTGGACTAACAAGTTCATTTTTAAAGGGTTTAGGGTTTACATATTCAACAGGGGGTTGGAATTATTACAATTTATTACAAATAGGGGGTTTTGGGGGGTGACATAAGGGGAAAACCCAGGTTAACAAATTTGGGGTCTTAGCAATTACCTCATGGGGAAAAAACCCACTTTATCTTGGGGGATTTTACAGAGGGATACAAGTATTTGCTTTTACAGGATGCAGGGATTCAGAGAACTCACAGGGAAAGATAAGGTACAATAGGATTTCTGCAGAGGTTTGATGAAATCAAGGTGTGGACTCTCTGGGCTGAGGCAGGGCAAGCAATATCTGATGATATCTCATTTGCTTCTCAAACTAAGGGTTTTTTCCCCAACTCTCATAACCTAAGGCTTTCTTCAAAGTCCACGCAAATTCTTTTCTGCAGGTATCATATTTTGGGATCCAATAGGCTCCTCTTCCCCCAGGTCAGCAGGTCCCTGCAAGGACCCTGCTCCATCCCACGGGGTCACAGCCTCCTTTGGGCATCCACCTGCTATGGCATGGGCTCCTCCACAGGCTGTAGGTGGATCTCTACACCCTGGTTATCCTCCACGGGCTGCAGGAGCACAGCTGCCTCACCATGGTGTGTGTACCATGGGCTGCAGGGGAACCTCAGCTCTGGGGCCTGGAGCACCTCCTCCTCCTCCTTCTCCACTGACCTTGGTGTCTGTGGTGTTCACATGTTCTCTCACTCTGCTCTTCTCTGGCTTCAATTTCATGTGAACATTAACTTTTTTTCCCTTCTTAAATATGTTATCTCAGAGGTGATACTGCCATTCCTGATTGGCTCAGACTTGGCCAGCGGTGAGTTCATCTTGGAGCTGGCTGGCATTGGCTCTTCTGGACATGGTGGAAGCTTCCAGCAACTTCTAACAGAAGCTACCCCAGTAGCCTCCCTGCTACCAAAACCTGGCCACAGAAACCCAATACAGAGCCTGATGCTATTTCACTTGGATATCATGAAAGAAACATTAAGCTGAAGATACTTCTATGGTTACCAGAGGAGAAAGCTGTGTTTTACTGTATTGACTAAAAATACATATTATTGCCTGAACAGTATACATCTGTGAGTCCTATCCCTACATTTCAGAAATAACATAGCTACTAGGAATAGAAACAGGACTTGTCCTTAGCTGCAGTGGGACTTTTCTCCTTTCTCCAAATATCTCTCCCCAAAGTAGCATAAACAACTTACTTTCTAATGTTCTTAAAAAAACCAGCTTGTATATAATATTATAGAATAGCATTAGTCTGTATTAAATGTTAGAGAAAATGTAAGTCCAGCTGTCCTGAAATTAGTTTTGTTAATTTTCAGTTTACAGCTCCAGGCAAAATCTTGACCTGCATAATCTTCTCCAGCAGAACTCCCTTTAGGAAGAAGTCTCAGTCAGCTAACCAATAACAATCACTATTTGTAGTGAAAAAATTGGGACAATTGATGATGGAAGGCTAAACAAAAAACATATGCTTTAAGAGAAAACTTTTTAACTGAAATAAAATACAAATGAGCCCTTCCTTGTTTCACAGGCATCCCTGAATCCGTATTTGCAGTAGAACAATTAGCATTTACTTTCCTGTAGTTGTTGACATTAACAGAGTTTTCTCTAGAGGAAGAGATAGACAAGTGACAGTAAATGTTATTTACAGATTATTTATTGTGTTAATTGAGCATATATGTGGACTTAGTCATGCTTATATAATCACATTAAGTATTAGGTACATAATCTCATTATCCCCACTATATATTTTGTTTTGGTTTTGAATCTGGTTGCTCCTTTACTGCTTAATGTAAACACCTAAATTCCAACTCCATTATCATTGGTTTAAGATGAAGGATGTGTGGTGACTTTCACTTGAAATATCATGGTCTAATCTCTGTCTTTTTTCAGGCATGGATATCAGAAAAAAAAATCACAGAATTATCGAATAATTTAGGTTGGAAAAGACCTCTGAGATCCCCAAGTCCAATCTTTGACTAATCTCCACCTTGTCAACTAGACCAGAGCACTGTTACATCCAGTTGTTTCTTTAACACCTTTATGGATGGTAACTCCACCACTTCCCTGGTCAGTCCATCTCAACGTTAAAAACCCTTTCCATGAAAAAATTCTTCCCAGTGTCCAAGCTGAACCTTCCCTGGTGCAGCTTGAGGGTCTGTCTACTCTTCCTGTTGCTACGTGCCTGGAAGAAGAGGCTGACTCCCACCTGGCTATAACCACCTCTCAGGTAGTTGCAGACAGTGATAAGGTAACCCCAAGCCTCCTTTTCTCCAGACTAAACAACCCCAACTCCCTCAGCTTCTCCTCATATGGTTTACTCTCTAGGTCCTTCACCAGCTTTGTTGCCCTTCTCTGAACACGCTCCAGCACCTCAATGTCTTTCTTGAAATGAGGGGCCCAAAACTGGACTCAGTCCTCGAGCTGTGGCCTCACCAATGCCAAGTACAAAGCGACAATCATTCCCAAGTCCTTCTGGCCACAATTGTTTCTGATACAGGCCAAGATGCCATTGGCCACTTCTTGGCCACCTAGGCGCATTCTGGGCTCAAGTTCAGCCGGCTGTTGATCAGCACACCCAGGTCCTTTCCTGCTGGGTCACTTTCCAGTCATTCTGCCCCCAGCCTGTAATAGAACATGGGGTAGTTGTGACCCAAGTGCAGGACCTTGCACTTGACCTTGCAGAACCTCGTATTGTTGGCCTTGATCCATTGATCCAGTCTGTCCAGATCCCTCTGCAAAACCTTTCTATCCTCCAGTAGATCAACACTCCCACCCATCTTGGTGTCCATGAAATTACTGAGGGTGCACTCAATCCCCTCATCAAGATTATCAATAAAGGTACTAAACAGAATGCACAATGCAAAAAAATGCACAATGAAGGAAAACCAAACCAAAACAGAACAAAACAAAACAAGCCCAAGAGATAGAAGAATCAGAAAACTTCCCATTCTGGAGGCATGGGAACTCTGGATCTATTGCTGTGTGAAGGGCTTGGTACTGAAGGAGTTGTCAGTGCAGCCAGTCAGGGGGAGTGGAGAAGACAGATGCTGCTTCCCTAAGCTGGGATGCAGTAAGCCCATGGTGAGCACTGAAGAAGGCCTCCATTACTGCACTGTAGAACGTGTTGCCACTGAATACAACTGCTGTCTTGAACCTGGAGTTTCATGTGAGTAATTTGTGTGGATTTCATTGTAGACAACCCTATTTCCAGATTTATGCAACCCCATCAGGGTGAGATAAAAAATGTTTCAGTTTTTAAAGGCAATTAAAAATCTTTATTTGTTTTTATTTTCATTGTCACATAGCATGATTTTTTTGCAGTAGCATGAGACATATTTTGGCATGTAACAGAAAATGTCATATTTGGGTTAAGCTGTGCAATTGTTAGTTTGGCGCCAACAAAACCAGGCATGTCAAAAACTATAACCCCAAATCAGATGACCGGAGGCACTTGACTTTTCAGCTTCCAGATAGGTATCCACAGGCTTCACTATTGCAACAGAAGAGGGTAAAGCAGTAAAGAGAAATTCTCTAGCAACAAAAATATGAAATTATTTTCTAAGTGAGTTTTAATTCATGAAAATACCTTAATTTATACTTGTATGCCTTTAGGTTTCATTGTTCTTGTGCAGATTATTCTGCTGTTCAGAAATGCCATTCAGATGAATAACTATTAGCACAAAAAAATATCCATGGGATGTTGGTGCTATCTATTATGAATTAAAATAGAAATTAAATTTTTTATTTGCTCATTCACATTTGCTCCCCTGGAACACATCATACCCAACAACATCTGTTTCTCATGCAGTTTTTCTGCTTACTTCTGAAAAGTCGATTGAGAAAAAACCCATAAAATATTTAAAAAAAAAACCCAACTGCATTCTTTTTTTAAAAAAGGCCTGTTACAAACTGTGTAGAACTTCAAGCAAGTGCAGCTAACACTTCCATAGTCTGATAAACCTTTGCACATATTTATGCAGCATCTTCATGTCATCAGTGATACCCTCATTATGTCATCTGAGAAATGAATTATTTACACATTTTAAAATTACACAAAAAGAACTTGACATGTGAAAAATACAATACTCCAAAATCTTCATATCTGAGTCAGTGAAATATATACTACTAGCTATTCTGGTAGAAAAAATATAGGATCTTGCCTGTCCCAGAAGATAGATACCAATGAACACTTGTAGCTGTCAGAGGACGACTGAGTCTAAGCCTCTTAGTCCAGTTGATACACCTCTTACAAAGTCCACAACACATCAAGAGGCTCCTCCTTCTCTTTACACTATTTATTCTCACACAAGAACTCTACCACAAATATGTAAATCATACCCCCACCAAGTCTTACATTCACTGTTCTTTGAAAAATGTACGCTATAATTTTCCTCTTCCCCTCCCCCTAGTTCTTTATTAAAAGGACATTTCTGAGCGGTGTTAAGTGGAACAACAGTTTGAACCTTGACCTTCAAGCTTTTCTTTTGAGTTATACAGTACAGCAAAGACAATTTTACTTCTTAAGGAGATAAATTTCTGAAACCCTTTATGTCCCTACTTGCATGTCCCACCATCAATGATAATTAAGATACTGACAATCCAGAAGGCCCAGAGATCAATATGAATCTTAAAATTAATAGGATGTAACTAGACTGTTAGATAAACACAGGCCCTTCTAGCCCAGCATATACTACATGGGAAGATTGTTAAAACTGTTCACCTTTCCTTCCTTAAGTATCTTTTACTAACATAAGGAGTTACTCATGAAGCCAAAAACAGGAGTGGATGACTAGTCCTTTCTAGCAGCTTGTTCTTATAATCATAGAATCATGGAATGGTTTAGGTTGGAAGGAACCTTAAAAAATCACCTAGTTCCAAACCCCCTGCCATGGGCAAAGATGCCATTCACTAGATCAGGTTGCTCAGAGCCCCATCAAACCTGCCCTTCAAGACTGCCAGGATTAGACTGCCAGACTTCCCTGGGCAACTGTTCCAGTGCTTCACCACTCTCTGAACAAGGAATTCCTTCCAACCTAAACATACCCTCTTTTAATTTAAAACCATTGCCCTTTGTCCTGTCACTATCTGCCCACATAAAAAAATTCTTTTCTCTCCTAAAAAAGAGAGGGAGAGAGAGATTAAGTGATTTGCATAGTTCTCTGCTTTAATTACAAGCAACCTTTTCCTGATGACACAACTGTCCTAATTAAGTACCATTACAGTTCCCTTGGGAACTTTTGATTAAGCATGCCCCAATTATGTAAAGTATACAATATGAAGGTAAAAAACATCACATTCTCTGATTGTTGCAGCACATGCTAATGATGTAAACGTGTCTCTTGGGGCCAAAGGATATAAACAGTTTGACTGTGCTTTTAGAAACCCAACAAAAATTTCCAAACCCAAGGATTTCTAAAACATTGACAAATGTATTTAGGGTCAACTAAGGCTTTTTTAAAATGCTGAAAGAATGGACAAGCAGTCAACAATGACTTTTTGAAGCCCCAGTTTTTCTTTCACCTTTCTTAGATATCAGTAGCATGAGAAGTGTTTCTCCAAACACTTGACTTCAATGCTAGTTTATTCATACACAAGACATTTCTCTTATCAGCAAATTCAGCAGATTTTTATGTAGTCTTATGCCTGTTTTATATGACTGATCTGTTGCCACAGTTCTTACTCTGAACAGCATATATTAAAATTCTTAGAGAAAAGCATATGAAGGCATAAATGTTGCACGATGTCTAATAGGCTGACTGGAAACTGAAATTTCCCTGTTGATCTGAAACAGGGAAGAAATGTCTTCTGACGAAAGAAGATGCTTTTAGCTAATAGACATTGATGCCGTGAAAATTTCATTCAAGTATAAGCAACCATTAATTTGAAGCAATAAAAAGATGTTTGAAAGTTTCCTTCTTCAAAAAGTAGAACAATGTGACAGTAACAGAAATTTTGGACAGATGTGAATTCTCCCTTTTTATAGGGTGTCTTGGTTTAAAACATGGTAGACCTGCTATGTCGTCTCCTCTACTAGACTCCCTCAGACTCTGAAAAATGTAAAAGTAAGCTTGTCAAGATAATAAGGGCCCATTGCTCATAGATATAAACATACAATAAATTTTAAAGCTGAAAAAAATAAAAGTGTAATATTGTCAAAGGAGCAACTAGATAATTTCCCCTTTGTTCAATTCCCAAATGTAAAATTGAGTTGTTTTCTGAAGCAAAGGAGTCATACAAGCTAAAATATGATGGAGGCCAGAAAGTCTAAAGGACCATAATTAGAAAAGCACTATTTGCATGAAAAAAAGAACACCAAGGTCATGGGTGTGATGCCTCATTTAAGAGTTGGACTCTATGATCCTTGTGGGTCCCCTCCAACTCAGAATATTCTGTGACTCTGTGATTAATTTGCCCATGGCATTGTCTGTTACCCTTAATCCCTAAAACAATGAAAAAGCCACACATTAGCATATTATGAGAATCTGACAGAACTGAATAGCATGTTCTTTAAACTATCATGGCAGAGCCTACTTTAATAATTAACTTCTTCAGTAGCCCAACATTTATAAATAAATTGAAAGGCAATCCACATACTTGCCAAAATTATTCCTTTTATTTATGTGGGTGCTTATTTCTTCAAATCATACCTGTTAATTCCAAATAAATATATTTTACTGAGTATGAGCTGTTCAGCATGCTGCCTGTGTGGACAGTCATTTGTGAGATGAATATCTTCATTTGCTGTTTCTTGTACCATTATTTGCTTTACATAGATATGTTACATAGATATGTGTATGTCAAGTGATACATGTGTGTATGTTAAAATGGCTGATGATGAAGATATCACCTCATGATTTCTTTTATCTGCTGGAAGACCACTGTAGTCCTACGATAATGAAGAAGGAGACTAAATTAAAGTGAAGGTTTTGCTAAAATATAAACCAGTGCGTTAGAAGGTAATGTGTTTTTTTTTATTTTTGACTCATAACATCAGTCTCTGTTTCAGTCACACATCTCAATCTTGTTACGTAGGACTTCAAAATAGTACTAATACCTCTAAGCGGGGGGGGGGGGATGTCAAATAATGGCTACAGTTGCAAAGTTATTTATTAATTGAAAAATACAACTTCAATGCAAACAATTAATTAATAGCTATTTTTTGGCTAAACAAAAGTGTTAAACTGTGTCAAAAATTTTTCTTGAAATGTGTCATGGGTTTGCCAAACCAGCCCTCCCCCTGGGGCTGAAAATAGTTTTTTCCAGGTGGATTTCCATTAAAAAAAACAATCAAAAGTTTTAGTAACACCTCTGCTAATTACATATTTAGGAAAACAGAAGAGAAGGTTGTGGCGTAAATGAAATTAGGAGCTATGTAGGGGGAGGGGGCAGGCCCCAGGTGGGCCAGGGCCCCCCTCCTTCCCCCGGCCCTGGGCCAGGGGCACCTGTGGCACTGAAGCCCTCCCTTCTCTCCTGTAACAGAGTAGAGAAAAAAAAACTTTAGAGGAGGACTGCCTGGACAAGACATGCTGCAGAAGGAATTTCAGGCAGAAAGAGAGATAACAGAGTTACCAAGGTCAAAGCTGGCAGCCAGAGAAGAGAGAAGCTGTGAAGGGGGGGGACCCCCTTCCCTCCCCCTCTCATTCTCAATCCTTTCAGCAGGGAAGAGATTGAAAACTAAAAAGTCCTGCCGTCTGTGGAAGATTGTTGGGGAGTGGAAACCCCCCTCTGCAGCTTATGAAGGCTGAAGCAGAGTGCATGAAGTAAATGTGACTCCATGGGACGCCTCGATAAAACAGAGTTCTGCTGGAGACCTGTGGCTCATGAAGAGAAAGACCTACGCTGGAGCGAGGTGGCCCAAGTAAGACCTTATGATCCCAGTGAGAGATCCATGCTGGTGCAACTGAATTTGTGACCCTAAGGGAGAGCAGAGAATGGAAGAACTGTTGCCTGAAAGTGGACTCACGCTAGAGAGGTCCATTAAGGACTGTCTCTTGTGAGGTGAGACCCAACAGGAAATAGGGGTGGACTCAAAAGCCATTACCCCTTGTGATCCTGTGGTGAAGATCCATGGTAGGCAAGTGTCCCCTTGCAGTCCATAGAAGATCCCCACAGGTTCTGGTTAACCCCTAGCCTCTGGTCTTAGCCCAGGAGGGGGGTAGGCGCAGCCCTGAAGGTCGACATAGAAGAGAGAGAAAAAGAAAAACGGTTCCAGATGCAACGAATTGGAGTTGTTGTCCTGGAGATAATAGAAGAAGAACTTTCAAGTGCTGCAAAATTACTTGAAAGACCTGTAGCTCCAGAAATAGAAAAAATACTGCTTCTCTTCCTGAACTGATACAAGGCGGGAGGGGTATTTTTTGTAAATACATAGCACTTTTGCCTAATTAGAATTGTTGTATATAGTTCTTTAGTTTTTATCTTACTGGTAATAAATCCTAATATTATTCTCCCCAGTCAACTCTCCTTTGTCTGCATAAACCTTCTCTCAACTTATAGCAATTGTGGGGGGGGGTGAGAGAAATTAGCCCAGAGCAAACCCACGACAAAATGTAAAGAAACTTCAAGCTGGGCATTTCTGAAATCTTTTCATTTCTTGTAATACTAAAAAAGACCACAAGCTCCTAAAGATATCCTGTCCCCTTCTTTTCCCCCCTCCCCCCTATAGGATGCGCAATGTACAAAGAACATCCTACTGCTGTTATCCTTATACGAACAGCCCATCATTTCTGAGGCTGGGTCTCAGAACCACAACTAAGAGAGAATGAAAGTGACATCCACTACTGTCCTAAATATATTAAAGCAAAATAAATCTTAATCTATCTAGTGGCTGAATCTATCACCTGCTGAAGATATTGTCCTCGCACCAATATCAGCTAGCAATGACTGAAAAAACCTACAAGCTGGTACATCACCTCAACTGGTCTGATCAGATGGCATATACACAAACCTTACATAATCTAGCTAGTAGATCCAGACTTCTTCTGCGTCCTTGTGGTCTTCTAAGTAATGAGCAAATAACAATACTAGTAAAATGGTTATTTGTGTATAATAAACCATTTCTAGCTCAGAAACTCTCTGAGCCACAGATCTGTAACAATATGAGTATTTCAGGTAAATATCAATGCTTGCTTCTCCGGTTTTCTTTAGGCATTTAGTAATGGCCATTTTATACATGATTATTATTGGAAATGATAATTATTGAAATTAATCTTTGATCTGATCCCTTATTACACTTCTTACATTCCCATGGTCATATAAATAGCCTCATCTACAAAGCTATTTGCAATGCTTAGCAATGCAACTACTTAATCCTAAAATCCCAGGAGATATGCGGTATGTTCTCCATCACATTTTATTGGTATATTAAGAAGCTATCACAGATATCATTGTCTTTATTTTATGAATGTTTTCATTCTGTGAGATAGATGTTATGGGGCTTAAAGGGTAAGAAGTTGGTAACTGAATTTATTTAACTCTACTGTGCTGTAACACCAGTTGAAAAACTTAGATGGAAAATGCACAAAACCAGTATCTACTTCCTACCTGTTGAACTCATTCGCATCTTTTGCCTGTAAGAAAAGCAATTGGACAATGGGAAGGGTTTAAAAAAATTAAAGTCTGATTGTGACTTATGGAATGAAGTCTTTAAAGGTAAAGTAGAACCTGGAGGGAAACTGGTCCAAATACTGAGTGCCTCAGACAAAAAGTCCATCTTAATCTCAATATTTAGAATTGATCATTTTATTAATTTGCTAACTTTTATTCTCCTGTGGAAACATAAAGAACATTTTGCAGTACCACAGACTCCAATTTCATATCATATGCTTCATAGCCAGGATAAAATTTTTTCCTCATATTATTTCTGAATAAAAATGAATTGTTTAAGTGATCACTTACAAGTCACCCCTTAAGTCTCAGGAAGTAAAAATGTCCTCAGTCCTAATTCTGATCTAACTATTCTCTTTCATAAAGTTTTCAATAAATTTACAGAAGTTATGCTTATGGTAGGCATCAAGGTAAGACAGAATTTTAGCTGATCATGGAGATACCATTGACTCCCTCCCTGGCATTCTGCTAGCCTGTGCCAGGTGGTAACCTGGTATGTCATGTTCCCCAGCCATGGACCAGGGAATAGAGAGGGCTGCTCCCAGTAGACAGAACAGATGCGGACAGCCCATTTTGGAAGATGAGAATTCAGCCATATGGGTGTAATGGGTTGTAGCACTTTCTCCCACAGGCCCAAAATAGTTCTTTGGTCATTTCATTTACTGATGCATTTTAAGATCTAGCCAACTGGGCACAGTCAGGAAAGTCTCTAGTAGGGTGAAAACCCAACTCTGCCTGCCAAGGACTTGGCAGAGGAACCAGAAAGTTGTGAACTGAGACTCAGTAGGCTGTGCAGTGGGACTGCCTCATGAGAGAAGTACAGGCACAGCCCCCTCCCCGCCCTTACCCCCTACAGGGAGACTGAACAACATGATCAAACACACAGCTTGCTTTGAAGCCGCTGCATGGGTTTACTAAATGCTGAAATATATCTGGGTGTCTTTTGCGTATGTCAAGACTAAAACATCCCTTTTTTTCCATTGTATTTTCAGTCCTTCTTTCTCAGCCCTGCAGAAAGAAATCTCAGAGTGCTGGTTGGCTGCAGGCTCAGTGTGAGCCAGCAATGTGCTCTGGCAGCCAAGAAGGCAAACCGCTTCCTGAGGTGCATCAAACAGAGCATCACCAGCTGGTCAAAAGTGGTGATCACACTGTATTCAGCATTGTCATGGCCTTACCTTGAGTGCTGTGTGCAGTTCTGGGTTTCACCATTTGGGAAGAACGTGAAGGTCCTTGAATATATGCAGAGGAGAGCAAAAAAGCTGGTGAAAGGTTGAAAAAGTTGTTCTATGAGAAGTAGTTGAGGACTTTGGGCTTGTCTAATTTGGAGACAAGAAGGCTGAGGGGTGACCTCATTGCTCTCTACATCTTCCTGAGGAGGGAAAGTTAAGACGGAGATGCCTCTCCCCTCCCCTTCTTTGCCCTCCCCTTTTACAACATGCTCACATAAAATCTAAGCTAAGAAAATATATTACTTTTTCGTCAAGGAGATTTGGCAGAAAAAATAGCCACTAGATAGATTAGGATTTATTTTGCTTTAATGTATTGAGGATAGTAGTTGATGTCACTTCCATCTTCCTAGATGTACCCAGTCTTGTACCTTCTCTCCACAATGTTCCTTCTCTTCCAATTTATCCCAACTCTTCAATAAGTGTTTTTGCAAATATATATTTGCTATTCTAGGAAAATGTTGCAAATTAGATTGAATACTGGCAGGTATGTCCATTTTTCTGGGTCTAGCTTTTCTGGGTCCCTAGATACAATCACAAAACTAAAGCAAATGTTTAGAACTGAGAGGCTAAGAAATGCCAGCTTCAAGATGATTTGTAGCATCTTTTCCACCACACTCTTTGAAAAGTTTTCTTTTTTCATAAAGAGAAATCAGTAATTTTTATCATTGGTTTGACATTGGCATCTACCACCTCAACAGCTGTCAGTCTTATCTAATTGCCCATTTTGGAACAGGAGAGGAAATTCTGTTAAAGAAATCTTGTAGAGCAACATTATGAAGTAAGTCCAATATTCCATTTAATTATTCCAAATTGATAGTTTTAAAACCATTTTGCATCAGCCCATTAATGGAAAAAAAAGCAGCTTCTTAAGTAGACAGTCTGGGGCTGAATAATTCTGGCATAAAAGCTAAAGTTCTACTGATGATTCACAGAAATCATTCTCTTTGAAAACGACTCTGTTCATAATGAAAATAAGTTTATTTGAATTTTTTCTCCTTCATATCTATTAGTATAATAAGTAAAATAAGATATTTATTGGATGAGTAATTAAATATTCTATGTTTTGTTGCTTATTCCAATTTGGTCTAAAAGTTGAAGCTGTTTGGCATGCTGGCCAAGAGATCTTACTAGTAAATGCACTACAGTTGTTTTTAAAAGTCATAGATGTTAGTTTCTTGTCCCTTTGCGACTTGAGCCTGTGAACCACTTCCATGATATATGTCATGGAGAACAATTTTGCAGTATTAATCCCTGCTTCGTTGTGAATTCACGCCGTGAGGACAGAAGCAGTGAAACAAAATTAGGCTGCTTGAATGGGCACCAGATAACTATGAAAAGGAACAGACTTGACTGTGTCTTGTATAAGCAGAGGCAATATCTTTTTTTGTGAACAAGATAAAATTAATCATGTAATTTGGCACCTTTACTTTTACATATGCAAACCTACCAACACCTGCAAATAACTGCATATAAGTACCTTTATTCAATGATAGGATGATAGCTAAGGGTAAACATTTAGTCAGATAACTACATCCCAAAATCAAACAACTTGAAGCATTGTTACTCAAAATCTTTATTCAACAGAGTAATATTGCAATGCAGACACAAAAAATGGTCCCTCATACTCAGGATTTACTCAGGATCAGATTGAAGCCTTTTATAGAGAAAATGTTGGCATGTAGGAACTCTAAAATCTTAATCTAGCATAGCAAGCAGCAAGTGCCTGTCTATAAATGTGCACAAATTGTTGTGGTTTTTTTCCAGCATTAGTTTAGGAAGGACAGTTGCCCTCAGTCCACTGGATGAAGCCTTGTGTGTGACAGCCAAGCAAATTGAAGAGCATTCAGGGACTTTACCAGCCACCAGAATCTGAGTCTATTCAACTGAACTGCAAAATTGGTCCCTGACGTGCCTTGGGCTTAGGACAACTGGCATTCTCCCAGACAAAACTGGGCATGATTCAGCACTTGTGAGGTCCCAAGAAGCATTCTGAAAATGCAGCTTTGCCACCCCCACTTTGGAAACTCTAAGACACGTATAAACATAGGTTGTCTTATGCCAGCTGATCTTTGTGCCCAGAATTCTCCTAGACATTTTTCATATATTAAGATAAAGGTAGGCAACAAAGATTCGATTAATTTGAAAGCTGATTTGCAAAAATAAGGAAGGCAAAAAGAAAAAACAGTAGAAGCTATTACAGCTTCTTTTGCCTGAGGTGATCTGTAGTTTTTTCCAGACTAGCTGATGCTGGATAGTCCAGTTGTTTGTTGCCCAGAAATCTGGTTCAAATTCTTACAATATTTGCCTCTCAGATTGCCAAGGTTTCAACCTCTCATTCTTGACTCCATCATTCACACTTCTGACCCCTCATCAGGTTGCGTACCTCAAAACCTTTCAAAACTTTTTACCTGATGGTGCTTTCTTCTAGAATATGTGCGTTGTAACCTTGTTATTTAATCCACAGCATTTAGCAGTCAGTTTCCAAGGTAGATTTATAGACTTGGCTTTGACCTTTTCCAAAACAGTTTGAATACTGTTTACTTGGGACTCATTTCTCTGCCTGTGCCTGGTCACAGAAGAGCCCTAATTGCCAGAGAAGGTCTGGATTAAGGTAGGAGACTGACCTAAGGTAAAATTTTCAGTATCTGCTCACTTTTCCTCTTAGTTTGACAACAATTGATCTTGGTTACATGCAAAAATACTTTATTTTTCCAGGATTTTGCTTTTAGGAGAGGATGTCGACTGACTAATGTCTATTTTAGGGAAAAAAATTATTACAGACTGGTAAAAGAGAAGCAGATTTTTATATATGCAGTAGTGTATGTACTTTAGTACAACTGACAATGTTGGATGTTCACAAAAAAAAAATTAACCTGTTGTTACACTTCAGATTTTAAGCCATAAGATGCCCAGAGTGCTTACATTTTACTTAAGACTTTTTAAAAGCCTTTTTGTCCATTATAACCTCAAATTCATGTCCAGAGAAAAAGTCACATACTCTTCTCTAAGAGAAATTCTTTTTAATTTAGTGAGAAAAATAAGATTTTTTGGCAACAGGTTTTACAGGAGTAAAATACAACCAAGAAAAGCACTTTACTAAAACACCCATCACAAAAAATCAGTTCACAGAAAACACCTATTGCAAACAATCAATATAGCAGCTTAATAAAATACAATTAATTGGTTTTAAGCTATCCACAAGAGAAAGAAAAGCATAAAAGAAGAAAACAGATTAAAGGGGTAAAGAAAGAGAGAAAAAAGAGAATAGAAAGAGAGAAGGCGAGACAGGAAAGGAAAAATGGTTACCAACAAGATTTGATGATTCACATGGTTCAGGCAGCAGAAGAAAAGAGAGAAAAGAGCTCACATGGAGTCTCGTGTATTTATATAGTTTAGTTTTCCATCCCAGGCAGGATATCTGGTCAGTGGCTTCCAGGTCAGAGTGAGATGTGCTGTAGCCAGTCCCAGGCTCCAGGGGCATGGTGTGGATGGGCTACCAGGTGGGTCTTCCTTGACTGACATCCCAGCTCAGCCCTGTGGGCTGCAGGCCATGTGCTCTCAGCAGTCCTTATCATGGACCTGCAGGTCTGGGCCAGTCATTTCCCCCCACACACACAGTGACTTTGTTCCAACCCATATCAATAATTCAGTGAGATTCAGATCCAGTATCACACCTGTGTTTGTTTACCATACTGTAAAAGGTTGCTATATGCATTGCTGGATTTTCATTGTGTATTTTGCCCAGGTTTAGGTAAGATTAGTATTCTCGCTGTTATTATTACTATTATTGTTATTGTGATTTTTGGTACTGTTATAGTAGGATTGCTTTCCTTTTAACTTCTAAAAAAAGTACCTGTACATTTTTGGGAGAGCATTTGGGAGAGTGTTTTATTCTTTATTGCCAGAAGTAGTTCTGATTACCTTTTCTGTGAACTTTTAGTGGAGAATGCACTATTCTATCATCCACGTTGGAAGAGCCATATTTGAAAATATTTTAAAGCGCACATTATCTTCTGTTGTTAGCACAGGCATATGCACACCAAATGTATGGAAGAACTCAATTTGGATGTTTAATAATTATAGCACTAAGTTACATGAACTGGAATGAAACTCTGTTCTGTAATCCTTTAAGGGCGATATCTCATATTTCCTCCTACATTTCATCAGAAGCTGTCTCCTAGTCCAGAGATGAAAATACATCAACCTATTTCTGCACAGAGGGATTTTCTTTCATCAACCATATCATCATGTGATGAATAATTGAGAAAAAAAATCCAAATAAAGGACACATTTTACATAACTTATCTTGGTAACTTAAAGACAAAGAAAATAACCCAGGATACATATAATGTGAATTGGTTTTTTTTAAATAATATTTTAAAAGATATGAAGAGAAAAAGGAGAATTAGCATTGTGGCTCTATGTGGAGTGCCTACGAGTGCTGACTGCATGTTGCAGTATGTTCTGCATATCTTCAGTCTACTATAGACACGCACAGAGTTTGGCACCCCAGGTGCTGTAGCCTTCTGCTGTGTAAAAATATCACCCCTCTCAAAAACGCTGAAGAGAAACAAAGGGAGTAGTGTACAAATGATATTATTTTGCTTTTTTCTGCTTTTAGATTAGATACTTTTAAAAGATGAAGAGTACCTCAAATATTTATCAAGGGAAATAATAATGCCTTTCCACTAAACCAGAATAAACAGTTTTATAAACGAACCTTAATTACCAGTGTGGAATTCGCTACTATCTTGAGGCTGCTGTAACTTACACATTTAGACTTAATTTCACTGGCAAATTTGTCTTTTAATATCAGGTAAGTTTGGAGTCAGCACCTAAAAGTCTGCCTGGGGGAATTTAATTAAAGTTCTCTGAATCAACCCATGGAATTCTAATATTCAATAACAAATAGAGAATTAAATATTTTCTTTGGGACTAAAATGCTACTCTGTGTCTTTCTGCTTATTCTCTCTCTGAAAGCCAAGAGAGCTTCAAAAAACTTTCTGGGGCACTGTCTGAATTCTGGAATGCTTTTTCATTTCATGCAGTTCATGAAAATGGAAGCTTTTAAGTGATAGACCTTTGAGATTCAAGTTAAGGTTCTTCCATTCTCTGTCTTGCTGTCTTTCTAAAAGTTAGGGCAACAAAATTTTGTAAAACTCTTTCAATTGATTCAACCATATTAACTTCTTTCTTTCTGATTTTTTTAAAGGAACCTTGAAGTGAGAGTAGGGCCTACTTGTATAATTTCAATTTCTTTATTCATGAAAAATTTGAAAGATAAATTACATAACATGATCTACGTGACAGTGTAAGTAAATCAAGTAGGTAGATATCTATTCTACCCGAACAACCATGGACAAAAAACAGTGGGAAATTGTCTGAGAAATACAAACGCCGAGTCTATCTGTTGTCTGAGTCACCTACACTACATAAGACTCACACCAGAATCAGATCATATAGTAGTTTCATGTTAAAATTTTGTGATTTTGTAATTGGCTTGAAGGCAGAAGAAAGGTGCTAGATCTATTAAATTCATTATATTAAGAAAAAATTCCTGCACTCCAACCCAAGACATTAAATTCTTGCCCAAGTTCTAAATACCTTACAAAATATAATAACTTAGCCAATATTTGAATTCAGTGATTTCTCCCAAAACACAATTATTCTCCTCTTTAAATGTCTCAGTATGACCAGGACCAATGAAAACTTTATCTTCTGAAGGGTTTAAACATTTCACAGACAAATAAAAAAAATATTTTTTTTTAAAGGCTTAAGCAAGAAATAGAGTTTTGCAACAAGCCTCAAATGTCCACAAGTTCAAGTTCTGTTACACTGCGAAAGAAAACACTGGAAAAATATAGGTGTTCCCAGAGACCAATTGAAAGCCAGTTTACTCTGTGGAATATGGGTCTAGTGCATACTGTAAATAAAACACAATCTACATTTTGGACTAGGTGTGTTTTCTTATCGATTTTCATGCATTGGTTAATAAAAATCATATTTTAATAAACTAAATCTGATATTCAAAAGATTCAGCGTTACAGTTCACAATGAAAAAGAGATATGCCTATCCTCTATCTAGTTAATTCAAATCAGCCCATGCAACAGGAATACTGGCATAATTTTTACTTCATCTACATACCCATTAATACAGTCATGAAAAATTTATGCAGGTTCCTCAGGAACAACAGAAGAACTAAATCCTGCTCTATCATCAGCTAAAAAGTGTTACCCTCTGTCTTTTCTAACGTGACTTTCACAGAACTCATTCAAATGCTATCTAAGTCCAACAGCAGTTTTGCTTTCTCTTGATGCACCTTCCTAGTTTCATTTAAGTTAGAGGTGGGAATGAATCAAACTGGAACAAATCAGGACTGACAAACAAGTAAAAAAATATTTTTTAACATGAACTGAAATAAAACAGTAAAATTAACAAAACCTCCCTGTACTACAATAAAAAATTGTCAGAGCCCTGAGGAGAACCCCACAGACCTACATTTAGGAATGGCATTCAATGTGTTTCAGAATCACTATTAAAAAATAGGAAAAAACAGAATCAGAACTTAATCATTCTATTCTGATGATGGTTAAAAGAAGACATAAATATCTATAGCACAGTTTCCTAACCGGTCACAATAATAAGAAATAATTTGACTAGATGCAATAAATTCTAAGAACTCCAGAAGAATTGCCTTGACACACTTGTCTACTGTCCCTCTAAATATAAGGGAAGGATGAAAAATGAAAGAATGTCAATATACCATCAATGTGAAAAATCAGATTTTTGTAGCCTGTCAGGATAGTTTCTCTGTTTATGATATCATTACCCAGGCCGTCTGAATAAATTCAGCAAAACTATTACTTTTGCTTTTATTCAGCAAACAAGTCTAGAGCTGTCTTTATTCATCATTTAATTCTTATAGAAAAAACCTGTTAGAAATCTACTGGCAGTTACCAGCTAAAGGTCAAGCACAACAATAGTTTGGTGTCATAAAGGCCAGGAACGCTATCTGTAGAGTTTTTCTGTGAAGTAACTCAGTCTGTATTTTTTAACGGTGAGTGCAAAGCACAGATAAATCAGTCAAGTAATTTTTATTTTTTGAAAATCAGCTAGAGAAGAAACATAAACAAAAATTGAGCAACCAGCTCTTCAGAAATTACATGATTTGAGAAATCTTCAAGTGCACTAGCTCGCCATCTATTCTGTGATATTGTACCCATGAATGATAACTATAGACAGGACCACAAAGACAGTCTTCCAAAGGAATCCTTTCTTGCCTTTATTTTCACTGGTTTACTGAAGGCAGATCATGCTCAGTCAAAGCTAATTTCTCTGATGAATCTACAATCTTATACTGAGTTGGAAAGACAAAAGGAATAAAGTTGAACTATGTGACTTCAAAGTACTCTTGCAGCCAGTTCTGATAAATGAGTGCTTTTAGCCCATATATTTTAACCGTCTATTTTGAGATGGAAAGAATTATGTTGATGAGGTCCCAGTTTTCTCTATTGCCAACAAAGGGAACACAGGGTGCCTAGGTCAGTCTTGCAGCTGAGATACAGAGAGTACACCAAGATCAAGAATACATTTCTTTAAACAAGCAACGTATGAAATATTATTTAAGAAGTCTTCCATTTTTTCTATGCTGAATATAGGTTGAATTATTTTATTGCAAAACTGAAAAGATTTGGGGGCTATAGTTCAGCCCTGACAAGTCTATATTTTTCTATCATATTTCATCATCTACTTTATTAAAATACCATTATTATATTCCACATGGCTGTCAGATTTAAGCATAATAAGGTTAGTATCTATCTGAAATTTCGTCATGATTGTTTAGCCTGGAATAAAGAAAAATTGACAGATACTTTTAATGACTGAACAACTGAAAATCGGAAGTCATTTAATAATGGGACAGCACATACAGCTTGATAAATCATACTGAAATGCACATGTTACAAACATTTGTACATCCACAAAATAAAAATATGAATATTTTATATTTTATCTAAAGGATTATGTGCTTCCTTTACTATTTCACTGGGGTATTTTACAAAACAAAACATTTCACTTTGCATGTTAAGAAGGTTTCTCTAAAAATAACATTTAAACCTTTTCAGTCTTTGAATTTATGCACATTTTCTCATGTCTCATAATCTTATAATTAAATTCTGTATGGCAAATTTTACTTTCATATGCTTTTGAAATGCCAAATAATTGGTTAAGCTGGAAATGTTGAATATTTTCATTTCTGTTTGTGGGCAATAAAATATTAGTTAATTTTAATATCATTATAATTATGATTGCCTGGCAAAGGTATTTTTCTCAGTGACAAGGAAAATTAATCAAATAATTAGAACTTTGTGCTGCTTCCCATGTTGTTCGTTTTCTAAAATAGTTCTCATTCTCAGGTGGTGATGACCCATTAGGTGAAGACATGCATGAAATACTCTTTTATTCCATAAATTTTCAATACACAGTTTGAAACCTAAAGCAACCTGTAATTAATCACTTACTAATTGGATCATTCCTTTACTGTCAATAACTAAGAAGCTGCATAAAAGACATTCAGCTTCATTGTTTATGAGATCCAGGTTACTCTAGAGAAACAGCACACTTTACAGTAAGACAATCATCACAACTACAGCAAAAGTGTTGTTCTCTATTCAAATGCAAAATGCACTCAATTGCACCATAGTACCTTCATAATAGTTCTGCATGCTAGCAAAAAGGAAGAAATAAAAAAGGAAATAAAAGAAATAGAAACATTTCTGAGCAAGTATATATATTGATTAAAACTCTAATTCTCCCTCTGGACTAACTTACTTATTTTTTTTTCTAATTAGAGGTGACTGCCTTACATTAAAACTTAGTGACATCCTACTGAACAGCTGCAGAAGAGTAGATTTATTTTCTTTGCATTGGGACGGATCTCAAATTATTTGTTACGGTTAAAAGTATGAACCCAATAAATTAATGGGAAATACACAAGTATTAATTTAAAAACACTTACCAGCAAGTATATACTCCAGCGGAGGATTACAGCAAAGAGTGTTTCTTCCTCCTTAGTTCACTTGAATTTCCATAAATACATGCAAATATTATTTTTGATTGTTACATACATAATAAATTCACAATTATATAATTGAGTGGAACAATTTACTTACTGTGTTGAGAAGTTTCAGGTCACGCCAGACATGCATGGACACACAAACACACACATGCACTTACATGTTGATCCCAAGTGCATGAATAGAGGACAACTGGAAAGGATTGCACATTTTCTTTAAGGCCTCTGAATTCACTGTCTCATAAGTTCATCAGCCCAGGAAACAACATACCCCTACTAAGAAGTAAGGGATAAAAAAAAAATCAAAAAAGTATAGTTCATCTATCTCTCTTGGTTTCTATGTTATTACAAGTCCCTAGAAACAGAGCTGAAAATTGAATTTGGAGCAGGGGGAGATGGCAGGATGTTTCTGACTAAAATTTCTGATTAAACTATTGGCCCATTCTCACTGTGCTGAAGTCACTGAGCTGTTTCTGTCCCACAGTATTGCTTTGCTGGGTGTTTTAAAGTACTGGCGGAAGGAGCTAACAGAAGCAGAGAGAAGATAGGTGCTGGTTCAATTAATTGAAGCATCCAGAATTGATGAGTGCTGTCAAGAGCTCACTATGAGGATGGTTACCAGAGGAGACTAATGAAGTGACTGGAAGATATCAAGATTATTACAGTATCTCATGGAAATGGCTTAAAGGAACAGAAAACAATGAGAGAGCACAGTGTGGCATGAAAGAAAGTAGAACAAGACTTATAAACCAAATTGTGCATTCAGAAGTGAGTAAGGTGCCAGAGGGAATTAGAACACTGCACAGTAAATATAAGCTTCTACTTATCAATGATCAAGACACCACTAGCTTGAGAAGATAATATTAACTTCTTTAGTTCTATGATAGCATTTCGCATACACTTAATGACAGATATAAAAGCTGTGCTGTTGCTATTTTCTTTCTGGATGAACTTCCAAAAAGCTCTAATAAACCCTATAGTAGGGTTTGTGTTACTTTTTTATTGAAGATACTGTGCTGAGTGTATCTTTCAAGTGTTATAAGCAGCTGTGATCTTACTGCAGAATGGCCAAGTGAAAAAGTAGCAGTGGATATTTTACAAAAACAATTAAAAATTAAAAATAGGCAATATTTTATCGCAGAGAGAGGAAAAAGGGCTAAGGCACAAAAAGAGTAAGAGGTAGAGAGAGAATGAAGGTGTTTTAGCAAGCAGTCTAATCCTTTGGATGACTACAGAAATAAAACCCCGTTAGCAGGTTTCTTGGGAGTCTGAAGATTGATTATGTGTCCTAGTTCCCCTGTGCTTCCCGTGCTGAGAATGTCTTTTTAAACTGCTGATTTCACAGTCTGCAAAAGGGCTGACGAAAGAGGCATTGGCTGTAATCTAGATGCAAGGTTGAAAGCTTCAGAAACCACCTTGAGAACATGATAAATATTTCTGTTTCTCCCAACACTTCAAAGAATTGCAGTCATTGAAGATGTGAACTCCTTGACTGATAAAATGCAGTTCACTTTGCATAAGCCTTCACTTTACAGCTGAACCAAAGAGATACAAAAGTAGAAGTCCTGGAATAAGATTGATAAAGTCACTGAATGAATTTGTTCAAAATACATATATTTGCCCTACTCACTAGACAGATCCTCGCTCAGTGAAAGTTGCTATGATACCTACATGAACAGTCCTTTCTAAACGTTCAAGAAGGTAACACAGCCACAACAATTTACACTAGATGAGGATCTGGTGTAAGAATTTTTCCTGAGTTACTTGACTCACGTTTTTAATGAAACAGCTGTTTCCTTCCGTTATTCTTTCCAGACATTGGTTAAACTCACAGTAACATTTAGACTTGTACGCTGCTTCTGTTTGTTGGCTTGGTTGGTTTTTGGTAATTTCTTGTTTTGTTTTGTTTTTCATGGATTGAAATTGTTTGTCATATGGAAAAATTATTTGCTGAAACAATTTACTTCTTTTTATTATACCTTGTAATCATTGTTTAAACTATAATGTATTTAACCTTTAGAATCAACCTTTTGGTCTGACTAAATTTTGTAATTGTAAATGCAAGGAAGAGGAATAAAAAACTGTGCATTATTGGCCACAGAATTGTAAAGAAACTTGACATTATTTCAGAAATACAATAATACAATATAAAAATCTGTAACACTGTAGCTAACTCTATGCTATCCAATATTCTACTGTTACGTTACTAAATTTTCATCTAACTTTGAAAAAAAGTTGTAGAGTATTCTGAATATCATTGTGATTGGGCATTTACATTTTATAGATGTTTTAACACCTGTTAACACTCCCCCTTTATTTCAGGAATTAAGGATTTTTCTTTCAAAAATTGGTCATATTTAACTCTCTAAGTAAAAAAGTTAACAGGACTGCTGATTTCTTCAATCATCAGAAAAAGTGACATATTTATTGTAAGATTCATGCCCTGGAAAAATGATATATTCAGTATGTAGTAAGAAGTATCTGATTTCTTCATTGGAAATGTATAGCTGTAAAGAACATGATGAACTGAAACTGTATTCAGTAAAGGGCTAGTTTTAATCAACTGAATTTTTTCATAGTGTATAACACATGAGTTAGCTAATTTGGTATTTAAATTAATGAAATGGAATGAGATGGAATGAAATTGAGAAATTAAGTTTCAAATCTGAATTTTTTATTTAAAATGGATGTTTTCCAAAATTCCATTTTGCATTAATGATTTAGTATTTTGATTTTTCACCCAAAACTGAAAAACTAAAATATTATCACCTAGCTAAATTTGAAACAATACTCTTGATGGTCTTACCTGTTGTTTTGAATAAACTCAATAATTAATATTTTGAATTGGAAATTTTCCGGTCATGTTCACTATTATAATGTATGTGAGTTCATTTTTCAGTCTAATAAGAAACTCTTGCAATGCTTGTATCATTGCAATGGGCAGAACTCTCCCATCAGATGTTCTTTAGCAGAAATTTAACTGGTATGCAGGCATTCACGAAAAAATAGACAAGATTTCTTACAGTTAACATGCATACTACTTCTATTGCTTAATTCTACTTACTATGGTAGAATTACATGAGAATTGAGCCCATCTTCAGTCTATCATGGCCGCTGTTAAGAACTATGATAATGCCACAGTTTTATAAGTTTTGTCCAAAGATCCACTGTGACCTGTGATAGGTTTCCTACTGACTTCCTTGTGGTAGGAACAGCAAGGAAAAATTTATCATATTTAGTAGAAATCAATAAGATATATTCATAAGCATTGCTCAAGTAGTTTTTTAAAAAGTTAAATGTAATCACATAAAAATATTGACCCCACATGACTGTAAGCTTTAATCTGATAAAGCTGAAATACCTGAGGCAAAATGACTTTAAAATGCGAGGAATAACATTTAGAATATACTGTTGTATGTGATACACACTGAATATCTGTGAATGTTGTATGGATATATGAAGATAGGGAGGAAAAGAGCAAACTCATACACAGTGCATTACAAGAGACCTTCTGTGAGTTTATAAAGACAGATTACAAGTAAAATACCAGTTTTGCAAACTGAATAGTTCAAGAAGTCTGAAACTGAAAAACTGATGAAGGCATCTGTAGCTTCTTCGAGAAATTAACAGTTCCTATGCAGTGTGCTGAGCAGTGTGTGAAATCCTTTTCCTGTGAGTTACGAGGGAGAGGAATTAGGAATGCAAAATATGTAGGAGAATAATATTGTCTAAATGGAATTTTCAAAATAAAAATAGCAAGAGTTTAAATAATGGTGTAGTATTAGCTGGTACATAATTAATTATTTGCATTTAAAAAATTCTGACTTTATTTCTGTATCCTGTTTACATAAGAAACCAATGCAACAACACTCAAGAGAGATTGAAACTTGACTTTTTTCATTCTCAGAAGTGTTTACATTTCCTTGCTGTAGGTCCATGAGAGAAGGAGCTGAAGCAACATCTTGGAAGAACCCAGGTTTTTTTCACTCACTGTACTGACCTAGACCAGCTACTTGGTCAAGGTTTAGTTGCCATTCACTGCTTCTGTGAGGGAAAAGTAACGAGCAGAAGAGAGCATGAATCTGGAGAAAGAAATTGTATTTGGACAAATAATTTAGCTGGGACTAGAGGAAAGGTGGAAGTAGGTGTGTGCAGTAGGCAGGAATTAGGAGTGGGGACCTGCTGCCTGGAGCTGAGACAGTGCAAGGTCCTGGAGAGGGCATGGCTGAGTGCTGGCAGGCAGCAACAGCTGCTACAGAGGCAGGAGAACATTTTGCAATGCTTTATCAGATCAGAGATCTCACTGAAAACATTCATCTTTATTCAGTGTTGGCAACTCTTCTGTCCCCAAAATGCAAACCAGGATTTTTGAAGCCAGAAAGAGTGTGGTACTCCAAACAGCTTAGTGAATCAGTTTAGCATCAGGGAAGCACAAAATTCCTATAAATGTCCCAAATAATGGCTCTATGACCATAATTAATTCTTGATGGTGAGAATATGGAAAAGATAGAAAATAAATGTTTCTTGAGAAGGTTGCAATTTGTAGGGAAGTGACTGTAAGTTGATGCCAATAGCACACAAACAACATCTATCAACATTACCTTTAAAGCAGTTCTGTGATATGCAGGTTTGTTATTCGGACAGGCAACCTGACAGCAGAAATTGATGCACCTATCAGAGAAGAATAAGAATATAAATCTCTGTCTTATCATAAGGAGAATGCAAGGACCAGATAGGACTGAAGTGGCAGACATAATCTATTTAGGTTTTCAAGAGACGTTTGATATTGCATGGTAGAATAGAATAATATATCTTCAGTTTAACATGTGAAGCTCAGAAGACTTTTTTCCTTAAAGGCTTCTTAAGCTGCAAAGCATTGATTCCCAAGTGCAGAACATAATTTCTTCACCAGTTTTCTTCTCAGCCTGTTTTTCTACTCCTTTTATTATCTAGATTTTCTTCTAGAAAATCTCCTTCTATCCATCTTTCACTTTTTCTTTGTACTATCTTTATATTTTCTGTTTCCTTTTATTAATCCTGACTCTTTTTTTCCTCTTATGCATAAATAAGAGTGTTGATGAGGCATCCTGAGTCAGTGTGTCAGATTAGTGTGATGTCTTAGCATCCTGAGTCTAGCAATTAGAGAATGGGAATGAACCACCATCCATTGTGGTCTTGGGAAATATAAAAAACCCAAAACACTCCCAAATAAAATATGATTCCCTGTCTTCACTGTGGCCTTTCTTCAGACTTATCAATGACCAGCAGTATGGATTTGATACAAGTACTGCATGAGCTACTTAGGGGAAAATTGGATTCTAGAACTCGTATGAATAACAGTCCATGAGATACAGACATAGGGAGAATACAAAAACATTAGTAGCACTGACAAAGGTTCAGATACCTGCAGCACTATTCAAGCTTCTGAATACTTTCATATACTCCCTTGTTTCTTACATTTTATCTCCAAGGATTCCATTTCAGGATGCTTGAAGGCAATATTTGGTCAAAACACAGGAAAGAGGAAATGTACTATACTGAAGTATACATTAATCCTCATACCCTGCCACTTGCTGTCCTCTCTTTTGCATGAAAATGAAAACACCTTTGACAAATCAAAGGACATCTCCTGTATCAGTACACATACCACTTCCTTTACATGGTAAAGCAAAGTTGTCACTGAGACTGCATCAGTTCTAAAAGCAGCCTCCATTAGAAATTTAGGTTGCAAAGTACAGACATGTCTGTTTTACCTCAGGAAAACATAAAAGTTGTCTTTGGCAGCAAGTAAGACATTGCAATACAAAATGCAAGAGATTGTAGCAATGCTGATCAGTTAGGTGTTTGCTTCACATAATCGGAAGCAGTTTCTATATAATACAAAGCAGATCATTCCTCAGAACTCTTACACTTCTCAGAGGATATGACTTCCAGATCAATCAAATTTGTGCAATCAGGTTTTCAGTATCTCTGGTATGGGGACCCCTCAGGGCCTTTGGGCCCTACATCCACGTTCCTACCACCATCATTGCAGATTTTTTTCCTTACAGCCTGAATTTCCCTTTCTGTAACTTGCATCTCTGCTTTTGGGCATTTTCTGTGCACCTCCAAGAGTC
>NW_020955892.1:58248-60908 GCF_003031625.1 Empidonax traillii
AATCAAATTTGTGCAATCAGGTTTTCAGTATCTCTGGTATGGGGACCCCTCAGGGCCTTTGGGCCCTACATCCACGTTCCTACCACCATCATTGCAGATTTTTTTCCTTACAGCCTGAATTTCCCTTTCTGTAACTTGCATCTCTGCTTTTGGGCATTTTCTGTGCACCTCCAAGAGTCTGACTTTTCCATAGTCCTCCATCAGATAGGTGAAAACAGTCTTTCAATTCTATCAATCTCCTTGTTTTCAGAATGAATAAACCCATTTTCTTCAGCGTCTCTTTGGTTTTCCAGTTCTTCAGTCCCCTGAATTGTACTTAAGAGTGGCCCTTTGCTGGACTTGTGACTTGATGTCACAAGTGCTGAAAAGAGGGGAATAATCATTTCCATTGACATGCTGCCAGGCTCTGACCAACACAGTTCAGTGTATAGGTAGCTTTCATCTTCATAGCAGACTGCATTACAAGAAGTATTTTAAGATTTTGAGTCTAAAGCGTATTGTAATTTCAGTTTAGGAATATCAGTATATAAAATTTGAAATGTTTACTGTCAGTAACACCCAGACTTAATACTTAGAAAAATTTACACTAGAAAAATGCACATACCAAAATTGTTCTGGAAAAAAACGTGGTTTAGGTTTTTTTTTTACCTAAATGTAATTGTGTACAAGGACTAGCACTTGGCAAGAGAAACGTTTTACTTGATGAAATAATGTAAATTAATTCTTCCATCAAATAACCCTTTTAAGTAATGAACACAAATGTAAAATCTATCTTAAGAATTTTCTCAGTGAATTGAACCTGCCCTTTAAAAAAATGGTAATTGCTGAGTGAGATAAAATTCATATGAGTTTGCCCTTTCCGCTGCTGTCTATCTAATTTAGTCAGGAATTCTAGGTAACAAAATGATCTTTAGGTTCTTCTGATACAATATAGCAAAGACACAATAAATAACCATCAACATCAGCAGGTGTGCTGCTAATTATGGCAACAATGACCTATTCACACCTACACAGTAGGGCTGCTTCGCCTGCATTTGCATACTGATTTATGGAACCATAAATTTATGCAGATGTGGATGGAATGAGAAATCAATTAGATATAAAAGGATATGTTAACAGAGGTGAGAAGAAAGGAAGACATTTCATACAGGGCAGAAAAATAGGATCAAATGGTGGTATCTTCCAGAAATAATGCAATCATAATCTACAGACAAGGTTCAAATTTTGTCAGTACCATTGTATAGAAATTTTTTTCTGCTATGTGTATTACATAGAATTGAAAAGTAGAAAGATTGCAATAACTAAATAATGTAAACAAAAACAACATGCAGATAATGTTGGGCCAGAACCCTGGGGGTTGACTTCCTTGGATGCTGCAATTGACAAAGTTGAACTTATGTTTTTTAGGCTAAGTCTGCCCTATTAAATAAAACAAGACCAAAGCACAATTGAGTTCAGTGATAGGCAACCATCTGTGGTGTTAATTGTAAGCAAGCTCATAGGCATGGTTTTACCTTTGCTTCCTTATAATTTTCCAGACAATACTCAACGTAGTTGTGGGAAATTTTGCCAGGGGCTGTTTCTAATAATACTCTCTCCTCCCAATAGGGCAGTTAAATGAAATGCAAGTGAAGTGATCTGATCACAGATACACCTCTGTGCTGTGAATTTATTATTAAGTTCTCCATGGCACCTTCTGCAAACAGAGTTCACTACCCATCAGCCTTAGGACACCTCATGGACTTAATAGCACTCTCCAGGATTTAGTCTGCTTTTTAGCCTGTGTTAGATAACAGAATTGAAGAAAAAAGTGAATACCTTTTTGTGTTTTCCCCTTAAGCTGTCTGCCATTGGAATTCAATATATTCTACTCCATGGCCATGAAAAAATTTATGAAAACCTACTATGTTTTGGCTAGGCTGGGAAATAAAAAACAGTCCTGAATTTTTGTATGTAACAGAATGCAGCATTGACAACACCCATTAGTAAACATAGATGTCTCAGCCTGGATTGCCAGATCTGAACAGGTTAGTTGTAGTACATGAGTATTGTGAACTATTAATCAGATGACTCTGTTTGGCCAGATGAATCATTGTTCATGCAGTTATGTATCTTTGTTAAAAATAAAGTGCTTAGTTCTAATTTACAGAGGGGGTATAAAATGAATATAATAAAATCCCACTCCACTTTTATGGATTGTATTAAAAAAAAAAAAAGGTGATATTTCCTATTGATGCAAGCAAGAGTGCATTGGCAAAGAGAGTTATTATCCTTGGAAAGTCTGGTCTCGCATCCTAAACTTCAGGAACCCTGTCTTTGGACAAAGTACCGGAGTCTGTCACCTAATCTGGAGTAAGTGAACAGTCATCTCCAAAGCAAATAGCAAACAGCTTTGATTGCTGTCTAGCTGGACAAGAATTTTCAAAATTTGAGAAAATTTCTTTACATTAAAAAAAAGAAAACAAACAAACAAAAGAACAACTTATTTCTCTTCACTGATGAATTAGTTCCTCAGTCCTGAGAAAAACAGAATGAAATGGTCTTTATTCACAAAGTGGAAAGCATTCAATAGAGCAGTGGAAAGAAAAGATTTAAACTCTACACCTATTGCTATTGCCAGCTTCATGTGCAGCCTTGACTAAGTCACTTTTCCTCCTTAC
>NW_020955892.1:61177-108132 GCF_003031625.1 Empidonax traillii
CTTATTTCTCTTCACTGATGAATTAGTTCCTCAGTCCTGAGAAAAACAGAATGAAATGGTCTTTATTCACAAAGTGGAAAGCATTCAATAGAGCAGTGGAAAGAAAAGATTTAAACTCTACACCTATTGCTATTGCCAGCTTCATGTGCAGCCTTGACTAAGTCACTTTTCCTCCTTACATCTGCAGTTACCCAGCTGACAAATGAGCAAATCCTAATGCACTGAGTGCTGCGAAAAATAGTTATTAGCTTTTGAAAAACCCTTTCAAGGGGTCTGGCACAGTATAAATGACAGATACTTACTTTAGACAAGAAAGCAACAGATACAACCATTTTGTTTCAAGGATTTTCTAAAGGAAAACAGAATTGTTGTCGGTGTAAGCTATTTTCTAAAATAGCAGCAATACAGAGGTGGATACCTCTCTATTGTAGGTGAATACAGCAGATATAAGATAGCTGCTTTTAGGATGACACATTAAGAAGCTGAACTGGTTACATGAGACAGCTGAGGGAGTGTGCTGACATTTATGCTGTATCTCAGGTTTATGTTATCATTATTCTACGTGCCATGGAACATACACAGAGAAACCCTAGTACGTGACAGTGCATATAAATTCTTACCAAAAGCTTTGTGGGAAAAAAAAAAAGTATTCTTAATGTTAATGTACTAGCATGAAATTCTGTGTGGTGTGATGGAAGATATTCCCCATTGAATATGTCTCAGCACAGATCACATGGACTGAAAAAGGATTTTGGAGTTCTTTGTAATGCTCTCACTGTGAAAGGATCGATTTCTTCCAAGTCTGACATAATAGACCTTAGACTTACTAGAAGCTGCTAATTAAAATGGTCTTCACTTCTGAATGCCCCTTTTAGAAAAAAAAAGTAATGAAAAATGAGATCCATTTCTGATTTATATGTTTTCAATAAGAAGGAATGAGTAGAATGAACAATACAGTTATGTGAAGGAGGACAGAAATATATTGCTTTTGATTTTTATGTTTTTACAAAACTTCAATCTGTTCAGCGTTCCCCTTCTCTCTCCAATACAGTGGCAGAGAATTTGGTTTGGACCGAGAACTGGAAGAGGGGACTGGCAATTAGTAGAGAACATAACAGTGACAAGGTTCCCCTCTCTTGCTCATTGCTTTCAGATACAGCTCTAATGCTTATATAGATTTCTGGAAACAGTATTTTCACATTTCAAACAAATCTTATAGTCTGAAGGGGAAACCTAGCATTTTAGATTGTTTTTCTTTCTAAATTAACACAAAAGCATGATTTCTGTAATTATAATTGAAAAGAGCACTTCCCTCAGTCCCCCAAAAGAATAAACTTGGACTTCTTAGAACCCTTCATGTTGACAACAGCAAATTTTTCTAAAGTTAAATGTCATGGAAATGAAATATTATTTATTTTGTATAATGTGAGAAGAAAATTCCTCCAGTGAATAGAATGATAGAATGATAGAAATTAGCTTCAAATTCCTGTATATCTTGCCTTGTGTTCGCATGGAGACTGTTCAGTGGTTTTGGCTCAGATTGAGTTAGAAATACTTCATTTATACATAAAAGCATAATGCCTAAAGTAAGATACTACCAGGAGGACCACCTGTGCATTGTAATTCATATCTCTGGATGTTTGCACTACAGTAGTCTTTAAATTCACCATCAGGATTTTTTGTCAAGAATCTCTGTTTCATACAAAACACAGAATTAAAAAATACCTAAATTTCTGTAAGATGTGCTACCTACACAACTCAAACCCTAGCTTGTACTTCCTACAATTTAAATACCTATAATAGTTCTTTCTCTATATAATTTCCTACAAATATCAAAATGAAAACTGAACAAGTAAAGGCCCTTTATATAAAGATACACTGTCAATACCCTTTTCTTGTCAGAACTAAGAACCTTTGGCTTAATATGTGTTAGTGAACACATGAAGGTCACCGGTACCCATACCATTTAATTAATGTGTTCTCCAGAGTTTTTGCCCTGGGGCAATTAGTAACTTCTTAGACAATTCCCACACTCAGCTAGGGAAAAGCACATGCAGTTAGGGAAAAAGCACAAGAGTCCCACTAAGCAATTTTAACACAATGACTCTGGTCTTGGAGAAGGAATGTGAGGAAGTTGAAGCCTGTGATGTGAGTAACACCATTTGAGTGGGTCTCCAAATGGTCCCTGGTTTATATTGCCACTAACTAATCATAGGTCGTTATTGCTATGTGTACTAGATACTGGTGAGTGCTGAAACATTTTACTATCTTGTATTCAATTTCCAGTTACAGTAAGGCATAGTAAGAATTTCTTTCACCCTCTTGTGTCCTAAACCTCAGTGCTCTTATTTTATCCCTTCAGGGCTCCTTCAGCTAATACAATTGTTGAAACAGAGAAAACCAAGTACAAAATTCATTGGACACTTGGTGAACCAAAATTACATGTTTTCATACTCCACTTAAAAGAGAGTTAAACATTTTGCAGCTCGTGGTTCTTATCCATTGTCAAACATAATTGTTGTATTTTAAAAAAGGATTGGAAGACATATTAAGTCCTTTAAATAAATATACTGACAGGATTAGAATCAAAATCTGAGGCTTTGTGAAGTTAAACAACTATATAAAATTTTCGTCATGAGTAATGACCGGAAGAAAACATGTAAAACATAGTCTAGGCACTAAATATTAAAATGCTTTTGATTCTTAGTCCCACACCCTAATTAAATAAATTGAAATTAAGAAAACTCCATTAAGCCTCTACTTTTTATTGTTGTCACACATTTTATAGAGGTCCCTTGTCCTTTTCTGTGCTTAGATATTTAAAACAATCATAACAACAGCTGTTCCCTGCGACAAAATGTGCCAGCAGTGCTTAAAAACAAGCATATGTTTGCAAGTGTACTGTCTCACCTGAGTCCAGTTCCCTCACAACTTTGACAGTTTGAGTTTATGTGTGCATGTACTGATGAAATGGCCTCTGAATCCTCTGTTGTATATATTCCAGTATAGTCATAAAGTCTCTGGAGCTTGAGGATTCAGTCTTCCTCTTTATCTAAGAGATGCTCTGAACAATGGGAGAGAATTTTACCTCCTTCCCTTCTGCCTAGCCTCATCCATGCCAAATCCCTTATAATAGATCTGGCAAGAATCATTTTGCACTGCCCAATTCATTGCTACTAGAAAATACAATGGTTGAAGATTCTCCCTGACAACAGATTCCCACACATTTTTGTATCTGACTATTCAATAGAACCCATTTGCCTGACGCTATAGCGATACCAATTATTTCTAGTGTTGCCAGTATAAAAAGGCTGTTGTACACTGAAGCCAGCATCTGGCTAGCCTATTTTTTGATACATTCAGAAGGGATTATTTAAAAGAGAATAGCTCTTTTCAGAACTTTAGACACTAAATCGTATTCAGCAGTAAGCTCTCCATTTCCCCTTTATTCTCTTTTGTCTTTTCAGAGGTCTGCTGAAATGCTCCTGTGCCTCCACACTTTTAATACTGGGATGGGTGGACAGCAATTTCTTGAGTTTTTGTATGTTTCTGCAGCTTCTGACTTCTCCAATCTAAAACTAATAAAAGATCCTGTAAGTTTTCAGTGGTTTAATAGTTTTCTGTCTTTACATTTATATCTTTCTTACATGAATCACCACAAAGAACAAACATAGAAAACTTAGCAGCACTGATGGTATTCTGTCTCTGTGCAAGCAGATATGGATTAGGTAGGACAAACACCTACCTCATACCTTGTGGTTGTACACGTGACAAAAGCAAAGCATTCCCAGAAACATTTCATTTCAAAAAGAGAGAAAGAGCATTTTAGCTCTGATACATTTAATCTAAGTACTCTTCTGAGTACAACCACCTTAAGCTGCTAACTAGAAGAAGAAATGAAGCTGGTACCTCCAACAAACAACTCATGAAAGGTTCTAGGTGGTTAGAATCACTCTTTTTAACTGTATCTGTGCCTCTCGGTTGAAGGTCTAGAGGACCTGCTCTTCTAGGTTAGGTGTCTCATGTTTTAAAATTGAGGTAGAGATGGTTTTAGGAGCTCTGTGTGCAGTCCTTGCCCTCATCAGAGAATTATAACAATAGCAGAGATATCAGATTATTTTCTGTAAGGCAGGGCTAGGGTCCTCTTTGTCAGTAGTTGTTTAATTCTGTAGTAGATCAGCAAAGGTGTTTTGCATAATAGGTGGGAAAAGTTTAATTAGTTATTTAATGAAATCTCCTTTTGCTTTAATGCAGGGATCAACCTATTTATTATCTCTTTCAGTCTCAAGTGTGCACAGAGAATTCAAAACAAAGAAAATAAAATAATTTCTACAGAAAACTAGGGTCCTTTATGATATTCCCAGACATTTTTGTTTCAGGCTACAACAATCATCCTTCAAAGGCCATATTCCTCCAGGCTTCCCTCTACCAAGGTAAAAGTAAAAAGGTTACACTAACACAGGCTTAGACCTTTCTGACCTAGATAGTATATGGCTGGGAATGTTCTCAGTTCTGTATCATGAGGTAGCATATAAAGCCCTTCCCACAGTTAATGGTAGTCTATTGAATAACTTCATATATATAGTTATACATAAACAAGCACCTTACTGGCCATTCATCTGTACTTAAAATAGAAAAATGCCTATTATTCTATCCAGCAGAATTACCTAATTTTCTCAGTTTGTTGAAGGAAGTGTTCCAGAAAACCTGTTCTCTCCCTTTTTCTTTCTCTTCAAGGGTCAAGGCCAGGTGAGAGTGATGACTTTTAGTAGGTGAAGAATATGGCAGAATAATTATTCCTCTTCTTTAATAAAAGTCTTCCTTTAAGTGGCACCTGAGCTCTGTTTGTACTCTTTTACCCATGCCAACCATAATTATACTTGGATGTATTTGTCTTGTCTGGAGGTAATAGCAATAACTACTGTGGTAGAAGCTGCTCACAAAAAGGACTGATCTTTGTCAAGATCATTCTGAGAATATTTTATACCTTTTCTGATTTGACAAAACAGGAAATTTATGAACCTTTTTTCCCCCTTTATTTTTTTTTATTTTTTCCCTTTATTTTGTTTTTCTTTATTGAAAACTAAGATTTTCAATAATTTGTGCCTCTGAAGAATTCACATTTTAGAATATCCCAGCCTGAAATCAATTCATCTAACGTCAGCATGCAATCGGAGTATCTCAATTATCAGCACAACCATTTGAGCTCTGAGTATGGAGTGTCAGCTAGGGAAAGACAGGTATTTCGGAGAAGATAAGCCAGCTCTTACACAGGATGAATCATCATATACATACTTCCACTGCATTAATTCCACAATGAAACCAAGACAACTACATTCATATTATAGATACCTCAAGTAGGTCCCTGAAGTTAAATGAGATAAATCTAGATTCAAGTTACTGCAAAAAAATACTAGTGAAAATATAATTTTACATTCTTAAGAGAAAGTATCTTTGAAAGTCAGATGGCAGATACACTGTGAAGACCTGTATCTTTCATCATATAATACACAAAAGCAGATGGCATTTATTAACATTCTACAATAAGTTTGAGAAGCCCCAGGCAAAACAGCAAACAAGACGCAAAGTTGCAAGCAATGAAACAGTTCAGCTCAGAAAGCGCTGCAGGGGATTTACAGTGCTAAAATAAGAGGGATAAGCTTCGTCTGTGATAGGGAACAAACAAAAAACAAACCCAGTAGATTTAGGAATGAGAGTTCTGAGATAAGTACCTTTACCACAGTTCAAGACAGAGTTGTAACTCAAGTCAGTGTATCTGCTGGTCAGGCACACCAGGGAAATAAACAAAAGAGGTATACAATGAATAAAGTAATGGTATTAACAGAAGGGCTTACCCTGAAGATAGATACCTGCTGATTTATCTGATAAAAATGTGAAGAAATACCAAAAACATATGTAGGAAAACCATCCTGCCTGCTCCTATACCCTGATGGACACCAAGCTGTTTCATGTTCCTTGGAAAAGAGATTTTGGAATCACTGTGGACAGTTTATCTTTTCATTGTTCAACAGAGTTACAAACACATCTGGTGCTGAAATGGTGGTGAGAGATATAGAAAATGAGACAAGAATAACAATCTATCTCTGAGAAAAACCATATTGTATCTACATCTTGCATGATCTGTGGATTATTTTGATCACTTCTGTGCCATGAAAATGTAGCAGAATCAAAACAACACAGAGAGGCAAGAAAAGGATGATTGGAGCTATGAAACTGCTTCTGTAAAAGAACTAAATAGGTTAGGAGTTATGAGCTGGAGAACAGTTAAAATAGGTGTGTAATGAAAAAGATATAAAAAATCATTAGTGTCTTTCCAAGAAAGGAAGAATGGAGAACTTAAATAAAAAGGAAATATATAAATGAATCTGTGAAGTTCTTTCCCCAGGATATGGTGAAGCCCAAATTGTAAAAGGCTCTTAAAAATGAAATAAATTAAAAAATTATAGACAGCAAGTGCAGTTCTCCTGAGGTTGACTATAATCCCTGTCATTACCTAACACTCAAACTATCACAGAAGGCACAGGGAGAAGTGCACTTTTCTTTCTCTTGCTCTGTTCCTAAGCAACCCACTGCTGGGTCTTGTGTGGTATCCAGAAGTTGCAGTCTGACTGAAGAGGAGGGTGGAGAGCCAGAAATCTTGCAGTCAGAAAGCCACACATAATGTGGGATTACATGTCCCAAGTCAAAGCCAGTAGGCAACACAAGAATTACAAGACCTCAACTTTTTCATTCATCTAAGTACATCCATATCTAAAAGGTAAAATAAACTTGCCCTTGTTCTTGAGAGGGAGACTTTTTAAAAATCACTCAGCAAAACTCTGAGATTTTAAAACTGGTGGCCTCTCCAAATCATCCTCTAAACCCAGACATTTGAGCAAAGGAACACAAGGCAGAATTTTAAAAAATTAAGATAAATGTAAACTTGAACATAAATGCCAGTGAGCATGTAAGAGTAAGCAACAGTAACCAAAGAGAAAGGCTTGAAAGCCAAATGAGATTTTTGTCTAGTAGTAGTAGTTGAGAGTAAGGTAGCTGGCCATGGGCCTATCTTTGTGTTGACTAAAATCAACTCTTTAAAAGAAACGTCTAAGACTCAATTTGTGAGTTTTAGCAGGTAGCTATTCTTTTATTACAGTGCATAGGACAATTTCTGTGTGCTGGATGCCCTAGCAATCATTTCACCAAAAGTGCACACAGAGGTACCTTTGCTACAGTTTATATATTTACATTATATGATTATTCATTTTTATTCCCTGCATTCCTGTTACATATTCATGACCTTTTCCAGCACTTATTAGCAGAACATATACATATCCTTATAATGTCTCTGAGAGGGTTTACCAAGGGTCTCTGGTGGTTGTTTCTGTCTGGAGCCCCCAAAGCAGTACCTTATGGACTTCTTTATGACAATACACCTGGTTATAGAGTAACCTGGTGTTGCCTGCTTGGCTGCTTCAGTTCCCTTCTTCATTGTTTCTTTACTTTGCTTGGCTAGTTCCTTTAAATCGCTTGGCTCGGCTATACAGAATTTTCCATGGTACATTCCATTGCAAGCAGTACTAGTCCTGTTACATCTCAGAACTCTGGTATCATTTGTTTTCCCTGAGAAACAATATTTACGGTAGAAAGACGCAGAGAGAAGGTTGTAGTGAGGTGAGGGTCAGTCTCTTCTGTTGTATCAAGTTGAAGGGATAAGAGAAAAGGGCCTCGAGTTGCACCAGAGGAGGTTCAGATCAGATATTAGAAAAAAAATTTTCACTGAAAGAGAGGTTAGGCATTAGAACAAGTTGCTCAGAGAGGTGTTGAAGTCAACACCTCTGGAAGTGTTCAAGAGGTGTCTGGATGTGGCACGTGGAGTTATGGTTTAGGGGTGATTGTGGTGGTGCTGTGTTGACAATTGGACTAGATGATCTTGAAAGTTTCTTCTAACCTGGATGATTCTGTGATTTCATGATTCTGTGAGTATAAAAACAAGAAAGGCAGGCAAATAGTATGCACAGAAGAGATACAAAACTTCTTGTCATAAGTCATTAAAAATAAGATCCACTCTTAGAACTGGTCACACACAGACTGACTATGTCTGTGCAGCCAGACTAACTTCACTTATTTACAGAATCAAGACTTAATGTGTTATCTACTCCATCAAACAGCATACCAAGCTGCAGAAAGGCTTGTTTGCCCTAAAGACAGAAATGAAATATGAGTATTGTACTCTCAGTTCTGCTGATGCTCTCTTTAATGATAAAAATATCAAATATGGTAGTTTGTTTTTACTACAACAATAATAGAAGTCCATCAACATTTAAAACTTTATGATAAACACTGATTTATTTTGGACCTATAGTTTGGGTTTCTTTCCAGCAAAACAACACCTAGCAAGCCAGGATATAATTTATTGAAATAGTTTAAAAAACATATTTCCTGTTACTCTGTGCATGCAGTACATTCTTATCTAGTGAACTGTCTAGATGAGGGGCAAAGCAGGATGCATTGTTCTCTGAAGTTAATTGAGTTAGTTGTGAAATATGATCCTATTCAAACTTACTTTTCCCCAAAAACAATACTGCTAATAGATAATTTTTGATTTATATTTATTTTTTTTAATCCTACATCTGCTGTAGATCATTGTTTGAAACAGGGAGATAGAGGTCAAATCTCTTCAATAAAGGATGCACTGAATTATAAGGTGTTTTAGCACTCCCTTGTCTCTAAGCAGATTTTATGATCTTTCTCTTAAAACTTACGTTAAAATGCATTTATCATTTGCTAGGTACAATTCACATAGGTAAAAATAACAAAAGAAAAATTAAAGAATACAAGTGTTATGACCAGGTTCTTTAACATTATTAGAGAGATGCCTCTGCCCAAATTAAGGTGCAAACAAGACCATATGCCAAAGTCAATAGTATGGATTTTTATTTAACAGTAAATGTAAGATAGAGAGAGATAGAAAGAAATAAAAAAAGAGCAGAGAGAGTGACAGAGAGAGGAAGTAGAAAAAGTATTATTACTCTGTGGATTCCCACAGCGTCCCGTTGATCCTCTTTGTGTGGCTTTCTCAGTGGTGCGAGTCCCAGTCTTACTGAAGTAAATGTTGCGGTCTGGATCTGCCAAGGGAAGTCCAGGGTGCTGAGGGAAGAAGCTGTGTGGTGAGGGAAGTCTGTGGGTGAGCAAAGAAGCACGATATGTTTATTATGCTTCGAGTAGGTAGAAAGACCCCTGTACCTCCCCTGGGGCAGGGAGTTTTACACTGGATGATGTAATACTGGATCAGGGAACATTTCAGGAGTCTTTGACACCTTCTAAGATGTTACAGCTGCCTATCACTGTCAGCACAGGTGAGTCCATTATGGACCATTATGGCCCATAGGCAGAGATTAATACCTTCAGGCTACATGGGAATTGTTCTGGTAGGTCCCCAGAGGGGAGTTATCACAGCTGTCTCATTTGTGTTAAGACAAAGAAACACTGCTCCACCGCACAGGATTTGCCTTTTTCCTTAACCTGTTCAACACCCAGCTTGTAGCCTGAGGTGGTGGGTGTGCAGCCCTCATCACCTCGGCAATTACTTTACACATCTTGATTGCCTGAGCCATCAGCATTCCACTCTTTCACACTTGTGAATACATTCTTCTCCTGGGATAATTGGACTCCTTTATCTCATCTCAAGTCCCCATCACAGTCCAAATTAGTAGGCATATCTGGAGAGGGGTGGACTTCCACGAGCAGTTGCTTCTTTGCACAGTTTGCTACAATGGACAAAAGTCTTTCAGTGATCTTAACAATGTTTGAGCCATAAACCAATTTCAGTCTCTCACAACAAGTAATAATAAAAATTCGGAGAGTTCTAAATAATTAGCATTGTTCTGTCAAATTCTGATCATCTTTTCAGTAAAAGAATCAAAATAACTCAACAGTTCCATCTATTTCAAAGAGGATGTAATCTTCATAGTAATGAAGATAAATTTTATGAAATGCTGTCTTTCCAGTTAACAAATCAGTGTTCTGGATTTACCTTTGGGGTACCCACTTTTACAATTCATGTTACTGCAGAGTCAACATCATTGCTGAACTGCAAAATGTTTCAATTCTTTTGCTATCAGTAAATTCTTTCTTAGGATACTGATATTTCCATGAAAAAAGAGCAAATATAGATATTTAGTTATACATTTAGCATCATCGAGGATTCTGAATCCACATCTACTCGCAGAATCAAAGTTGCAGACTGCACAACTAAGGGCACTTAAATTTATTTCAGCTTGTATAGGCTGCAGAAGAGTTTTACCTACAAATAATCAAGGCTGTAAGTTGAAAGGTCTCCAAATTTTGAACCTGTGTGGATTCCCATTCCCGTCTTTCAGAATACTTCAGAGAAACTGATGTTAAGCAGAATATTAATTCTCTATGGTTCCTGCAGAAGACAAATTGCAGCAGGACTGTAATGCATGCAGCTCACATGTTTGAAGAACAGAGATAAGGGACAACTAGGTACAAGTGCTCTGTTTCTGTCTGGCCCTCTGGATTCAAATTACCCATGGAAGAATAATCCTTGCTCCTCTAGCTGTAACTTCTGTGTAATCATACCAGTTTCAAAGCCCTAGAAATTGTCTCTGCCGTAGACCATTTGAAATTCAGCTCCAAATTCTATCTGTACATTCTTTGCTATGCAATGTGTACAATCAAAAGAAAATTTTATTCTTGAATCCCAAATTAACTATGAAGAGAGGGGGTTCCAAATAAACCTTCACCATGTTTACCTCATCTCCTACATTCCTTGAAAGGCACTTAAAAAAACTCTTATTGCTGATTCATTTATAGATGCTTTCTAAAATTAAAAGTATATTTTTAGAAGGGCTGGTTTTTTATTTCTACATTTTGAGTTTTTATTATTTTGTAGACACTTTTTCTCTACTGTTGTGATTGGTGGAACTCACATGAGCATCTGGTTGCAAACAATTTGTTGTTACTTAATATAATTTGTTATTACTTAATAAATACAAAATAAGATTACTAAAGTATTTATCATGTATGATTCAATTTCAAATAGACCTTGAAATTATCCCTTTGATGGAAAAAAACCTCAGAAGTAGTGACATATTCACCCCAAATAATTCAGCCAGACCTAACAAATGCACTAAAGAGGAGTTTGCATATTGCACAAAGAGATAATTTTAAATCCTTTATCACTTTGTTCACCTCTCCTGCCCTTCTTCATCTTCTTTGCAATTCCAATAGGGCTGCAACATCACTGCAAAGCATTAGTGATTCTATTTAAAAGGTGCCAACGCTGTTGATCATCTGCCTACTGCATTATCAGTATAGAAACATGCTTTGTTTATATTCTGAAAGGGATATGGGAATTATTTTGATAAGTTAGTGCTGTTCCCAAGTCTGTACCTCTAAACAAATCCAAACTATTGCTGAGGTTCTATAGTATCATAATAATTTTCATTTTTTGAATAAGCAGGTTATTAGTTTGGATTTGTATGAAGACTTCCAATTTTGAGTTGTCATCACAACTTACAGTGGAGCATTAAAAAAAATCAACCAAGTTACTACAGCAAAATAATACCTAAACTTTCTTAGTTTGAAGCATAATGCTTCATTCAGCCACTCTTAGGATGATGCTAGGAGATACATGTCTCTCATAACACCTCCATCGCATTTCTTTGGTTTTTACACAGCCAACACCTCTTTGCCATGGCCACACCCCACATCTGGTCCCAGTGCTTCAACCCAATCCTTTCCTGCTCATCCATCCTGGCAAGGCACGGTATCTGCAAGGATTCCTGGGTAAATTGTGACTTCAGAGAAGGGGAAATGCTCAGAAATGCAAATGAGCCCCTATTGCTAATCCTTCCATAGCATGCTCTGTTCACTTACAGCATGCTTTCACCAACCGAATACCTTAATATTTTATGTATTATCCTAAGGGGTAGGGCCTGAAGTTTTCTGTTTTAGAAAATACACTCAAATCTTTTCAACTGATTATCATTTGGGAAAATAAGGGTTGGAAAGCACATGATAGATCAGCTGTATGCCCTTGTTTCTGTTTTACCACCCTGAAAACAGCAGTTAAGTCTCCATTTTGTCAACAGGAACACAATTTGTCAAGGGTTATATGACCCAGATCTCATAATTTCCAGTGCTGGGTTAAGCTGTGTTTCTTACCTTTCCAGATGATTAATGTGTTCAGTTTGCTGTACTTGGTCTCCTTAGTACATGAGGAGAGAACTATTCCACAAGAGTCATTATTTCTGTGCTTTCTCACAGTCCAACAAGTTCTGGAAGGTATTAAAAATCAGGCAGAATTACACAAAATGATATCTGAACAGTTTCTGAGATGTTCAAGTTGAAGCGTACCATCAAGTTACAAAGTGGTCTCACAGAGCATACAGTAGGTCACCATCTCATGAAGAACTTAGTATATTCTTTATTTATAATTAAAGTGAAAGGAGAGAATACCAGATTTCCAGTCTGGACCGAATCTGAGAAAATTTCTTGAAATCTCTGTATCTGTGTTTATAATTCATCACAGAACTTCTTGGGTCTGTCTTCAAGTTATAGTGCTTACTAAATGAGAATTTGAAAGATTAAATGAAAATTCCCCCATTGACACATTCTTGCTCTCTTAGAAAATGGAGATGTTATCTGAAGATGTGAAAACAGGGCTGCTGATGCCTGGTGCCTTACCTCTTCATTTCTCTGCTGCAGAGAATGAAGCTTCGGGCTTCACTGCATCTCTAACATTAACAGCTGCCCATTTGCACCTTTGCTAATAGCACTTCTTTGTGTTGCCAGCGTCCCCTTGCTGACACCCTATTTTCTCTGCTTGACACTCCACTTTCTGTTGACTCTTAGTGAGAGGGACAGAACTGAAAGCCTTGGCATTTCGATGTGTGAAACAAGGTAATAGCTGATGAAGTACAATTTCTTACACTGAGAAATTAGCAGCTATATCCATGTTGGGAATACTTTAAGATTCTCATTCACAGTGCTGTCTTAATGCTTTCTGAACTGAAGCCAAATCTTGAGAACATATCCATGCATAACCATGCTATGAGTGCTTACTGGGCCTTACTGAAGATCAAGCCTAATAAAGTTATGGACTCACTGGCGAGTGATACAGAGAATTCTTTGTCATTAAATGAGATTGTGTCACAGATTAAGAGGCATTTGCTTTCAGTGCTACATGGAATTTTTTACAGACATAAGGTAACAAAGTTATTATTAACTGACATAATATAAATAATACAGCAATGTTAATAAATGCAATTTCATTTTCTTTAAATTATAATGGAGTCTGATAAAAACACTATTTAGAGAGGAGAAGTTGTTATAGTTATTTCCAAACTGACTTCATATAAAGTCCATTTTCTCTCTTATTTTTCTCTGCAAATCAAAAATATGTTATTACAATTTCACATGTTAGATTTCATACACTACAGGAAATAGCATGAAGACAAAATTTAGGAATAAGCTGGACAACTATGGGGTAAAATCTTGGCAAGGTGGAAAGCAAATCTGTCTCCAAACGACTATGATTTTTGCTTGGTCTTCCTATGTTATGGTTTGACCCGGCAGGCAGCAAAACACCACACAGCCACTCACTAGCACCCACACTGTGATGGGAAAGAGATTCAGAGTAAAGATAAATCTTATGGGTTGAGATGAAACAGTCAGTGTCAAAGCATTGGGATGCTCACCCCTCTGACACACCCCTTCACTTCTGCCAGCCAACTCCACCCAGTTTTATTGTTCAGCATGATGCCACGTGGTCTGGAATATGCCTTTGGTCTCTTTGGGTCAGCTGTCCTGGTGATCGTCCCTTCCACTTCTTTTGCCCTTAGTCTACTTGCTGACTGGGCAGTATAAGAAAACACATGGATTAATTGTCCAGGCTCTGCAATGCCTTAGTTTACAAGTGTATCTTCAACATCATAGGAGCCAAGTAAGACTTCCTTCAGTCCCAGGATCCACATACCACATGGCACCTTTTTGTCTGGGTGGCAGTCAGCTCTAAGACTCTGCACTTCTGAGTTTGCTGCTTAGCCAGTTATCAGAGCCAAATGCACTTCTCTGGTGCACAAATGAGGATATTCATTCAAGTAAGTAAAAAGGGGCTTCTTTCTTAATCAAAATGCACAGAGGTATTTTGATGCTTTCTAATAAAAGTAGTATTTCCTTACAAACAGCAGGAATTGCAATTTTCTCTATATGCAATCATGCATTTATATGTCTGTACTCACATTAAATGACGTGTTCTATTCAGCATGGAAATAACTATGTATGTGTTAACTGCCACCTAGGTTAACACAGTTGTTTGGTTCTGTACTAACAAGTAATTTGTATCTCTTAAAAGCTGCAGAGTTCAGAATTCAGCAAGACATTAAGAGGTATATCTAGTTCAATGGCTTGCTCAAAGAAGGAGCAAACTGTCTTCAAACCATTCTTGAAAGAACCCGTAACCCATTTTTTAAAAACAAGATGAGAAAACTCTCCGCAGGCACTCCTTGTGCTCCCCATGGGTGTTTACTGTGCTCCTCCCTGGGCACCCTATTCCAGTTTTTAATTATCATCATAGCATAGGCTGTTCTTTTACTAACGTCCGACACAAATTTAACCCATAATTACTTCTGATTATTGATTTTCTTTTTGAAACAACCTTTTGCCTTTTGAAGAAGTACTTTACCTCTTAGTTTTCTATGGCTTGAACAAACTTCATGTATTCTGGTACTTTCTCAAGTTTGCAAGAGACATGAAATCACACACACGACATGCAGAAGACTGAATCTTGCAGGACTTTTGGTATTTCCATTTTTGTTTTTCTTGCAGACACCTGGCGGAAGTAGACCTATATTTATTATTCAGTAGTAAAGGCATGGTGAACAAAAAACATCTGTCACATGGCACTGTTGTGCAGTGGTTAAATGTTAATTTCATGTATTTCTGTGTCTCAGGTCCTTTACTGAAAGGAACAATCTTACTGTGACTCAATATTCATCATTCCACCTGGAAATTCAGATACTAAAAAGAATCTAAATTAGGCTAGACAACTGATGCAGCATTTTTTTTCTATTCTAAACTACATTTTGATATAATTTTCCCCACTTTATATACACTGATCAAAAATATATCAGTCACTACAAAATCCTCTGCATTGTTAAGTGAGCACCTGCTGACAAGGAATGAGTGGAAATAAATGTTAAAAGAAATACTAGGTATTATGTTATAGGTGTCTTGTGGGAAAAAATAAATTATGCTTTAAAACTAACCTAGGCTTTTTTTAAAAATTAATTTATCTTTTTAAATTTTTTTTTTCTCCATGTAGAGACTTTCATCCCAATTCTTTCTTCTTACTTTCCTACTGCTGGTAGACACTTTCTAGCAGTACACAAGGAGTCTGGCTGCATTTAATCTACCATGCAATGCATGATCTGATCATAATGATAAACTACAACTACCTGTCTTCAAAAAAAACCCAGCTGACTAAATATGCGGTGGATATAGTGCAGGACTGCTTTTTTTCCCCCCCTTTTAGTATTTAACATTTTTCCACCTAAAATTGATGTATTTTTTCAACCTGTTCTTCCAGTTTCTGTGGACAATGGTGATGAGCAGCTGCAACAGTTGACTAAATCCCTCATACAAGCATTTAAGATAGGCGGATTGAATCATTGTTTAGAAGTATCTCTCTCTCTCTTCAGAAGATATCAAGAGAGCACCATGCCCTTCATACCTCTGCTCTTCAGTGTCTTTGCTCCTCTACCTCCTTTGTTCCCGCCTCTGAGATTTACTCTCCCATCATCCCAAAAAGTGCGATTCTACCAATGTGTGAAGCAACCTGGTACACTTCTTAAGTGTATCTCAGGGGATATTGTTGTTGTAATATAACTTCTATCATACCTTCCAGGTTTTTTTGGTCTTTCACTTCTTTTCTTGAAGCTTAGTATGTAACTCCAGGATCACAGAAATTTCTACACATTGCTTACTATCTGATTTCACCTTTGCATTTTCCAGGGAGGTCTTGTTTGTGAGAATCAGATTTCCAAGGCAATATTCCTTCACTGTTCCCTGCTACTTTTTGTGGTTTGGATTTGAAACTTTTGATACAACAGAGACCTTCCACACTATGCTATTTCTGCCTTATTTCAGTGATATAGATGAATGCAAACTCTAGTTTCAAATTAATTATGAGTGCACAATGAAAATGGATGGTTCTACTTCATGACTAACATTGTAGATCCCCTTCATATTCTCGAAACTCCTCCTTAGACTATGCTTTACAACAGTAAATGCTCATCAAGGTAAATGAAAGTTTTCTGATGCTGGTTGATATTTTCTGTGTCACTCATCATTCAATAATGTTGCTGTTCAGATTAAAAGAGGAAATATTCAACTGAAAAATAGGCAGAGACAGAAATAAGAATGGAAACTAAGTACACACCAGACTCATTTCTTAAGCAGGAAAACTTAGGAAATTATGCTATTACTGTGAGACAAGATTTTGACTGAGTCTGAATGCAAGGGTTAGTGTTTAAGAAAGCTTTGAGCCCTACCACAGCCTAAACCCTCAGTATTTTCTTTCATGCACTTCTGAAAAAAGATGGTTGTGCCTTCTGCAGGGACAGAGCCTACAGGTTTCCCTTGAGCAGCTCCAGAATTCCTGCTATGCTGTTTTTCATTTGCTCTTTAATTCCTTTGTTTCTATACCTCCTTTGTCTCCATCCTTTTTCCATCCTCTAAAAAGGTGCAAGCCCACCAAGATGTTTGAAGTGGGTTATGTTTCTTAGGTGTGCCTCAGATTCCTTAGTAGACTTTAAAGAACACGTCAATGGTACAAATATAAATTATACTAAGCTGAGCATATTTTTTAAGTGTGCAGAAAAGATACTAGGTATAGACACTCAGCAGTTGAAAGTAAGTAGCTGGAGTTGATTGACTGAAGGATCTCAAGCTTTGTTGCAGGGGAAAGGCATGGACTTCCTAAGGTAGGACCTGCAAAGCTAAACTTACTGCTTGATTTATCATCCTCAGTCCTTTTGAGCTGTTGAGAAAGAGTGGATGCAAGTTTTTGCAGGCTGAGTGAGAAAACTAAATTAGTTTTCCCACTGACAGGTGAGTTCAATTTTTAGACCACTAAAAATTAATATTGTCGTGTTAGAATGTGCAGTTATGAGGCTTTTTGGGAAAAGCATCCCTTTTGAATTCTAACTGAGCATAGGTAGAACTAGAAACTGAGCTGTCAAGCTCTAGAAAACCCTGGACATAGCAGGATCATTGCTCAGAGGACAAGAAACTTTCACAGTCAAAGACATGTTGGGTGGGATCTTTGACATAAGCACAGGTTGTTCTTGTCATTTACTCTCTTGTCATTTTCCCTAAAGCGTCTTGGCAGTCTGCCAGATGCTGTTCCAGAAGACTTGAGGTGGATAATCCTTTATTGTATTTTTTGCCTTTGGGCACAGATCTTGGATACCACAAGTTATATAGGATGACATAATAAATCTCTTCTTACACATGCTTAGCAACTATAGCTCATCTTGCAGTAAGGAAGGCAGTTGACTTGGGTAGTAGTTTTGGATGGATGTTTGCTGACAGACACGATGTTTCATTAACGCTTTACAAGGTGTAACTGTGTTTTAAGATGGCTCATTTCCATTGTGGTATCAGTCTCAACGGCTCTGCTCCTGAAATGCACACACAAATTCTACAAAAAGGAGACATTCACTTACAACACAACACCTGCTAATAATCACTTCCACTCTTTTCTAGAAGTTAGTTCTCCTCACAAAAGCACCACCTGTGGAAGTGACTTTCCATGACCTTTCTGAATATGCCAGTAAACCAGCTTGATGCTTTCTCAGCGTTTAGCTAAAATTTTTGTTGGCTGTAACTGAACGTTTTCCAATTCTGTCCGTAACTAAATAAAATTACCACTGCACTTGCAGCAGTTTTTGCCTCAGGAAGAGCTCTGAAATACCACAGTAATGGCAGCTGTCTCATATAACTAACTGGCAAGGTTTTAAGCAAGAACATGACTATCCTGCTTTCAGAAGTTATGCCTGTTAATATGAATTTTGCTGACAATATTCTTTGCTTTAAGTGTGCTTACTGCTGACAATCTATATGGACCAGACTGAAAATTATCACTATTTTTATTAAAAAAACTAGCAGCAGTAAACCTACGGGGACAATCTAGAGCAATATCTGTTGACTGGCAGAGAGAATCAGTCCTAATGATGCTTTTGTTTTACCAGCATTCTGGCTTCTTTTGCAGTTTTCTCTGTAGCCTCAAGTGAAAACTGTACTTTGAAAAGAGCAAAATGCTAGATAAAGTGAGGAAGATTGTCCAGGACTCCTCGACTTCTGTGAAACAACTTTCATGCAGCAATCTGAGACTCAGCTTCTATCTGACATCAGTTTTGAGTCAAATGAGGAGGGAGGGCACAGATTTCCCCCTCATCACTCCGGAGAACCCAGGGTGACTTTGTACTGTGACTGTTATTACAACTCTAATCTCCAGATCAGATGCTCAAAACCTACAGACAAACAGTAACATATATATAACTTGGAAGAACTGATTAGGAAATTAAAGTGTAGTCAGGTGGAATTGAAGGAGCTGAAAGGGAGTCTTTGCTGTTACACTCTTTCTTGGTAAATAATTGCATGAAATGATGAAAAATGCATGAGATGCATCAAGGAGTTTCTCACCACTCACTGCACTAGTTCATTTAAAATGTTTCCCCTCGCTTGGGAAGAACTAAAGTTGCAGCACTGGCTATTAATAGTTCCAAAGGGATTCTGAAGTAATTTGTCACTGGCAGGTATTTAAAGTCCATAGCAACTTTTTTTTCCCCCTTCTTCACTTTGAGTAAATGAGATGAAATAGCACGTGTCATCCTCCATTTTAAGAACTGAAGAACTGCCATTTGTCTACCTCTAAGGGCAGAAGACATAGAAGATAATTAAGCACAGTTAAGCACTATAGAGTGCTAAGATCACAGTAAAATGCTTCTAAAAGCAGAGTAGAAAAATGCATAGTGCCTCCTTTGAAAGCATCTACTCACTGAATCATAGAGCACCTGGTCTCCCATTGGTGCAATAGTTTTAGTTTGTTTGTTTTTTTAACAAAACCTCTCATATTATAAAATTGCCATAATATTGATAATAAGTAGCTTTTTGTCAAAAAAAGCGTAACTGGTACTTCAAGAGTACAGAACATATTTAGCAGTGGGTGTAAATCAGAACATAGGTGGATAGATTGACAGGAGTTATAATAGATATTGATATGAAGAGGCAAACTGAGCAGCAGAACTAGAAAGTCTGTCATCTTCTGCTATTATGACCAGATTCCATGTATTTTCCTACTGTGTTATCCATAATAACATTCATAACTATTATGTGCTACCAAAACAACTCTTAGTATTAGAGTGAATGACTTCCTTCTGTAATATTTTTCTATTCAAAATGAGTTACAAACCACAGCAAATAAAATGCGCACACACCCTGCAAAAGGTATTCTGTCTTTCAAGTCCTTCAAAGATTTAGCTATGTAATGTTGGTTGCTGTGGATTGAGTAGAGTTAAGGACTTAGTTCATGAATATTGGAGAGATAATCCTTCATTAATTACTTTAATAAGTTCTTTACCTTGTTATATTAGTCTTTTCACTATACAGACTCCTATTATGAGATAGTAATGCTTTGTTTCATTGAAATATTTCTTGTTACTCATTCAGAGCTATCAAATGTCTATCAACATACTACATATTAATTTATACCCACAAAACAACTTGTATTTTATGTCTGCAACTTTATAAGGAAGGAATAACATCCCAGATTCACTTGTAATAAAACTGGAGGAGGATTTCTGGCTCAAGAATTCGGAGTTTATGAAAGCTCTACTTCAATCTACAGACATTTCATTTACCTTTAGAGTTTCTTGGGTCAAGATATTGCTATTTATTTCTATTATAAATGTCTTACCTAACAGACACTATTTTAGAGGGATAACAAATTCTGGGGTTAGAACCATTACAACAATTCTGAATCCTGAAAGATTCTGATTTGGTGAATGCTATTGTCTCTCTTTTTTTTTTTTTTTTGCTATTTTTGCCCTTTTATTGCTATATTTTGTACTATTCTTGCAGTCCAATCTTGTCTAAGAATTGCATTTATTACTTTAAAGTACCAATTTACTTAATGAGAGAGTGAGACACGGAGCAAAAAATATCAAGAAAGAAATTGGGAAATGTTCTTTAATTACTAACACTTATTAGCAGTGAAAAATAGCTTTTTTTTTTTTTTTTTCAGTGAAGGTTTAGGTCAGTGAGCCCAAAGGGAAGGAACACTGTAAACATTGATTCCGCAAGTGATGCTACTGGACATTTAGAAAGAGGAAAATTGGGAGTTTTTGCCTGGAAATCAATGGGAAGCTCTAAGTCTGTATATAACCATGGAACCTACCACAGAGATGCATCTATAGACTAAAGATGAAAAGCCTAAGTTAATTAATATAGTTTAGTAATGTAGTTACATTTCTCTATTTTTTATTTGGAATTGGCAGACAAACTAAAGCAAATAAATCTTCATATCACAGCTTGTCAGAAACACCTTGACTGTAAATTGTGATCTGTCAATTAATGTGTCTACTTCCCTGATACATTACTTCTTAAGAAGAAACAAGGAGAAGAAGAGGAAAAGTTCTGATACTTCCAAAACATTCTATTTTCACATTTTCATGAAAAAAACATTTTAGTTTTCTTTTTTTTTACTGTTTCAGTGGAGGTAAAACATCTTTAAAATAATTTTTTAAAAAGGCATTTTTATAGTCTAGATCTTGTTAAAAAAAAGATTTCATACAACATGAGATTGACTTGCAAGCCAAAAGCCTTTTTGAAATACAATTTTTTGTTCTTGATGTTATCTACATACAACATGACAGATGCATATAATGTTTAATATATGCCAAAATGGTTCTGTCACAAGACACCATATTAAAGCCTCAATCCTGCTCTACTTGGAGCTAGCTGAATCACACTGAGCTCTAGTATAGTCATGACAAATAAAGGGATATATAAATTTAATTTTTTTTTTCTAAAATCAGGAGATTGTGATGTGGGACTACTGTACTTCCAGTTAGGTTTTATTTGTAAGGGATCTCACAAAGGCTTCTCTGTTGAGAGTCTGTGCTTGAGTATACTTGAGTGTTACTAAGCAGGTCTTCACAATTCAGCGTATTGCATATGGTGCTAAACAGGTCAGAGTGTCTTTTGTAATGAAAGAAAGTCGCAGTCTAAGCCCAGTCATGGGCTTTTCTTTCTGCTGACAAGAGAGGCAACTCAATACTTCATGAATGTAATTCCTAATAAGATTTAAAGGAATTCTCACATTTTCCTATGTGAGTATACTCAGTTCCCCTTAGCCAAGTCATTGGAAATTGGCATCACTCATTTTTAAAGAGCTATTAATTTTCTGCAGCCAGGACTATTTGGCTGGTTTCAAACTTCACTTTTTATCTCTCCTTTTAGACTTCCCTTTGCTTGAGACCACTATTATATGCACATTTCAGCTTCATGTTTCTAATGACTACAAGGAAAGTTAAACCTTCTGGTGAAACTGGAGTGCTATTAAGAACTTTGGCTTAAACTGTTCTAATTCTGCTATCAGAATCTTTAACCTGCTCTCTTCCAATATCCAGATAAAAAAAAGAAAAAGAGAAGATTTAAAGAAAAATTTTCATTTCTGAAAGCAGTTCTTTTATGACAGTCTAGTGCCTAAAGGGAAGAGGGGCCTCAACAGGAATATAAATAAGAGACCCACGGGACAAAATCTCCAAAAATATGGTGTAGGTAAGAGAAGATACTAATTCTTTGCCCACTGAAGTATCCTTTTTAGTGTCCACAGTGTCCTTGTTCCTCCTTAAGAAGGCAGCTAAGTGCCTTCAGAATTAGGCTGAATGTGAGAGGTTAATCAACACGAGTTTACAGGCTCCCAGGTCAAAGACATTTCATCTATTTCAGTCTATTTTGTGACCTGAAAATATTTTTTTGTATCTATGGAAAATATTGGAAAACATTAAGCTTCACACATGATTTCTTAGATTTAAATTTAACACTTAATCAGTACTCTGTCATGTTTGTCAATAGAATGTATTATTTGGAAAGTTCTACAAATTAGTAATAAATTAATTCAATTAATTATTCTTATTTAAAACCTTATGATCATTTAAGGCATTTAGGCTCCAAATCAAGCTAAAATCTCAGACATTATAAACACTAATGCAACAATTCAGATTCTAGGATGATAATTCAATGAATATGCATTTTAAAAAGATGAAATTTATTTCTCAGAGAAACATCCTTATTTTCTTATTATTATCAAATTTTGCAAGCAGTGCAGTTATTATATAACTTGCTGTTGCTTAGCACCTTTTTATTTAAAATAATCTATTTTTGGGTGGTTTTTTTTGAGAATTCTTTGAGCATAGATCAAATGAAAAGAGTGAAAATTTGACCAGATTGTAATGACTTCACTAATCTCTTAGTTGGACAGAGGATATACATGTATGCCAGGATTCCTCTGAAGTGCTTTATGCAAAAGAGTATTTATATGTCAGGTTGAGATTTGAGGAGTTTGGATTAATGTACTGATGCTTGCAACACCTTTTGGCACCTACCTTTGAATGAGGAAAAACTTGCAGCATATGGAGGAACTACTGAAGAATGCCTAAAGGAAATATATCTACTTCCAAGACTGGTCCTGCTGTAATTGTCATCATCCATTCCCTTCTCAGAGGTAGCAAGGGAGAAAGGAAAAAGCTGGTGGAGTAAAGTTTACCTTTCTGTCCACAAATACATTTTTCTTCTCTTAACAGAGATTTCAGTAGAAATGAAATCTGATCAATAAATGCATGGAGATTAATTTTTTCTCTACTTTACCTCTTTTAACAGCTCTGTTGCCACTATTATTCTGCTTAACACTCTGCCATTCCGCAGTTTCCCCATATAAGAAATCAGAAGATTTTAGAAGCCTGTTTCTGGATTGAACCATTTGCTGCTTCATCTGCTTATTCGTTCTCTTGCATTGTAAATTATCTCACTACACACACATACATGCTCACTACCCCCTGTCTAAGCTTGATAATGTTATCATTAGCAGGTAGGGGAATAAGATGGGGAAAACTGAGTAATTACCATCCTTTATTAAATTATGCAGCATTGATTAGTTGACTGGGTAATTCAGGGAGTGCATCTGCTTATATCAGAAAGGTGATTTTCTGTTCAGAACATCTGCTTCACAACAACAAAAAAAATTAATAGTATATGGATTATGTCACAAAAAGAGAGGTGCTGCATTTATCTGTCTCCCTGCCACTTACATACCAGAAATAAAAAGCAAACATCACTGTGCTGCAATCTCGACAGGACAAAAAGGCTGAAGTAAATTTTGCAATTGAGTTTGATAGCAAATGTAACATTTCAGACACATTTTAAGGGCAAGGGGGATAAATTTGGTTTCTAAAGACTGGTATTTTGTGATGATGTTGTTTCACTTCTTGTGATGTCCAAGCTTATTCTGCTTGCACTAAGAGAGAAAAAGATGGTTTTGACTGATGCTAGTATCAATTTGCAAATCATCAAAACACAGACCACTTTTTTTTTCTGCTGGGAATAAACTGAAGTATATAGCTTCTTATTCTAAGAAGCATTAAATTCTTGTGCATGAAAAATATCACCACTGGTTTCCTTTTGGTCTTGTAATTTGTAGGCCTGGATCTACCATCATTGGTTCAAATGTGGCAAAGACCTGGAAACTAATCCTTTTGCTTTGGTTTCACAGCGTCAATAATTACATGATACATCATTAGGCATTTGAAGCAGGTGAGAAAGCTGGTATAGCATACAGCATTAAAAACAGGTGTACTTTTTCCCTTCTAAAATACCAGTGTTAGTAAATGTCTGTAAATCTCAAAGGGATCATTAAAATCAGATCTTATTTAAATAAAAAGGAAAATTGAAGTACTTTCAGTAATATTGTAATGCTTTTTCAGGTAAAGAAACAGAATCTCATCAACTGTTACTACATGATTTGCTGTTCACAAAAGCTGTAATGTACAGCCGTATATCTATACATATGTATAGCACGAATATATAATCACACACATATATATACATATATACATATATATATATACACACACACACATGTAGATCATACTAATATATGTATATTGCAGAATACTGTAGTGGCAATGAATAGGGAAGAGAGTCAAGTAACCAGAAGCAGAATGTACATCTTTCCCAAGCTGACCGAACAGAACACAGTGCCTCCCTGTCAGTCACCAGACTTTCCAGGAATGGCTCCTGCCCTCCAGATGCCAGAACTGCCAAGACTATCCAATTACCTAATGAAAACATATTTAAGTTTTCCTTATTTGTTTTGACTCCTTTAAAAAGATAGCCTGTGAGCTTGCAGCTGCCAGAAATTAGTTTCCAGAAGGATCTTATAAAAAAAGAAATTGCAAGTGACTTTCATTTCAGAATTTGGTTTTCTAATGTCACCAGTAGCATGCACAGTGGATAAAATATTGAATACAGTTTCCTCTCTGAACAGCTGGGAAATGAAATGGCTCTAGCAACTGAGAAAGTAAAACATGTTTTGCTTTACTTTGAAAGGTTTGTTCTTGTAGATAATTGAAAATTAACTCATAATTTCCTTTCTTTCTATAAATGTTGAGTGTTTTAGATTAACAAGCTGCTTTGATGTTTTCTCACTCTCTTCCCTGCCCAACTCCTACCTCTGGAGAGAAATTTTAAATAAAGAATATGGATTATAAATCATGTTAGTCCAGCTTGAGCTTGTTTCTTTCAGACAGTTTCTTTCACAAAACCAAAACCTCTAAGGGAACCCCCAAGCACTGCAACTTCAAGGCACACACAAGTCCTCGTTATTGTTAGAGGCCCCACTGCCCCTCACACAACCCCTATTAAGCAGCCTGACTGCTGCCTCTGGCTCTTCCTTTTACATGCTAGTCAGCTTTCCGTTTAGCCAGGAAAAATAAAAGGAGTGAGAAATATGCAGAAATTCTGTAAGTTGTTTGCATTCTGCTGAAATATTTCTTTAGCTGAAGGGAATCAAATCAATGAAATATAATGAAACCATATGCTCATTATTTCAAAATAGAGCAGCTGCTTCAGGGAGTATTGAGAAGATTTATTAATTCTACCAGCACTGCTCATTAAATCTAGGTATCTCCGTACCTGTCTTCCTCAACAAAAGGTCCTCGGTAGCAAAATCACCCCTGTGGAGTTCAAACGGATGTTCATCTTGGCATTCTTCCTGTATTCTTTCAGGGCAGAGAAGACAATATGCTGAGCTGATGCTGCTGGAGAAGTGGAAAAAATATCTATGTGGAAAAAGCTATCTAGCGTAGGTATAGTTTGGAAGTTCTGTAAGAGGTATGTGTGTTGGCAAAGACTGATTCTGCCTGCTACGGACCATATGTGCATTTAATTGAGTTTGCAAGTTTCCAGGCAGAATGCCAAATGGACAGTCTACCATCTGATAAGAGTTGATGAAGCTTTTCCCCTCTTGTTTTCTCACAAGCTTTGGTTTCATAGAGATTTTGAGAAGTAAAAAAATCTGTCCTTCTCTAGGATTGATACAGGGATATGTATAAGTAATCAAACAAATATATTACAGAAGTCCAAAATACCAGATTAACTAAGAGGTTATATCTTTAAATGTAATATTGAATCTTGAATAAAAGATATAAATTAACATGTGTGCCCCTCCAGTAGTGTTATCTGAGTCACAATTGCTCCCACGGTTTTGTCTTCTAAGGATAGGGAAATAAATTAAGCAACTGTACTTAAAGTATAGGAGCTGGAATAGGCTCAGGAAAAGAGAATTAAGACACTTTGCAAGACCAAAGCAGACTGAGGGGCTGTGTTTGAACAGATACTGCCAGCTGATTTCCAAATCTTAATATGGCCTGGGAACACCTCGTTCCAGGCATGTCTGTGCTGTTGAACAAAGAGGTCAGAAGCCACTTAAAGGGCTAGGTGCCTGTTGTACAGTTATTAGATTGCTTCTTGGCTCTTTTTGGAGAGGCTCCAGCTTCCTCCTGGCACTGACTCTCCCCAAGCCATACTTGCCACAGAGCAGCGGAGGACATGCTGTGCACAGTGTGGTCATGGGTGTTTGTGTTGGTGTGAATTATCCTTGTGGCATTTCTCCTTCTGGTCAGTACAGAGCTGCTGGATCTCATGACAAGACCTGGACGAGACATGCTAACCACTTCCATGAAGACTGCTCAAAAGTTTTCATGATTAAAAGAATAAGATCCCCATAAGAGTGAGGCACAGTATCTTCCATGAGAGAAAATCATACAGTCCTGCTCCTAACTTTTTTAATATGCAGAATAAAGGTAATGTAAAGGCTGATGTTCTTTTGTGCAGTGATAGTCAGATTCTCAATGTTTAGGTTGTGGTTTAAAAAGCTTTTCCAGGAGGTCCTTAGAGCAGAGTACATCAAAAGCTGAGAATTTTCTAGTTAACTAGGATGTGGTCACCACACTAGGCATTTTCAGTGGTACATTCAGTCTCCAAGGAGAGCTCTCTTTTATTCATAAGGTGTAAATTTGGCTATTTGGATGGCTATGCAGTCTGAAGTCTGCTGACCAAATCTCTCTCACTGACAGATAAAATTTCAACCATAATCCAGATTTACCGGCAAGAGTAAAAATGAAACAGTAGTAAGGGAAGTTAGGCCTAGACTATAAAGTAGTCTGAAGAAATTTAGAGGATGGTTACCCATGAAAATAATGAGCAGAGGTTAAATCTTACAAAATACATAGCTCACATCTCAGGGAACAGAGAAAATAAAGAGCAGATGCACAAAACTAAGGGTCAAAGATAACCACAAAGCTGCACCTGTCCATGACTCTGAATTTAAGCTGTGTCTCCTTGTAAACCTCTACTAATATTCTAGTTTGATGCTGTCACCTAACAAAAGAATTGTACAAGCAAATTGTGAAGCTGAGAAGTTGTTCCTTGACTGGTTTCATGCCCTACACAGTGGTATGTGATTTGAAAGCATTAAAGCAATGGCTCAAAGCATCCTTGTTGTTTGTATTATAACAATATTGAGCATTGATGTAATAAATAGCCTTGCTACCTGCAGCTACAGGTATGCTTTCAGGAGCAGAAAAAAAAAAATCTAAAATAGTGTAAAAATTTTAAACCTCTTGGCTTTAGGTATAGTTTTTCTAGAGTAAAAGAGAGTCATAACATAAAAAAAAGGGAATAGAACTGTGTTTGTAGTGAACATGAGTAAATTGAATGTGGGTATGAAAAGAAAAATGCAATACATTCTTGAGAACAAATAGTAGCATGGGTACATTTCACTAAGCTCTTCTTACTAGGCATTAATCAACCTGTGCCAGCTATATGAGGGAGGAGGGGCACAAATGCAGTCATACCTTCTTGCTTTGTAAATAAAAGAGGTATATTCACAACAAATTTGTTAATTTTTCACAGACATTTCTACTAGGTTTGTTTCTATAGCACCGTCTGAGATTGCAACACAGCTTATGAACCTCTATACAGCCATGGTCAAATGTCTCTGTAAATCATGATCAAACAGATTTTTGTTCGTAAAGAAGAAAAATGTATCTTTTTCTCTTATAATTTTTATGACAGAAATATACTGCAGTCCATTTTTGATTGAGGTCAGTCTTTGACACAACCTTGTAAGAATTTTTCCTAATAATTGGCACAGTAACTGGGAAACTGTAAAGAATATCCCAACTGGTAACTAAGGAAGAGGAAAAAACAAACAAACAACAAAAAACCTAAACAAAACATATTTTTGTATCAACTGGTAAAAAAAAATTACCCCCCAAAACAAAAAAACCCAAACAAACAAAAAACCAAACCAAACCAAACCAACAAACAAAAACAACCCACAGAAAATGGGTTGCTTAATTATGTGATCTGACTCATGTTTAACATAATACAGGAAAATAGTGCTGCCTTCTCCAAAAAGAGGACACGAAGTGTTTCATATGTCTGGGTTACTTACAGATTGGACTAATAGCTTAGTCTCTCACGAACCCTCTTAACAACAGTCCTTAGGAAAGATACAGCAAAAAAGCTAAAAGAATGCAAAGTTCTTCTATGTTATTTTACCTGTGGACTATATTTGGTGTAGGCATTTCTCTGAGATTTTTGATTGATAGTAGCTACTGTCAGCCAGCAGCTATGTATGAAGGATAAGGGCCTTGAGAATACATTAGGAGATTTCAAGAACCTCAGCTATATTTCATACTGATTATTCAACACAGTGGATGCTTAAGTGATTTTTGGTCGCCATCAATACATATTTGAGATACCTTCAATGAAGGTAAAATGTGCACTATTCAGTGGAGTTGAGCAGATTTTATCCTGTTAATCTCAGAAATGTAAAATTGATGGGATATCACAGAGCAATAAAAAATATATTGGAACCCATTTTAGTTGTGCTTATGTTTAAGGAAATCTTTGATTATGTTGTCATTCCTTAGTTAATTTCAAACACACATTGTGAATACCTAAATATCAAGAGTTTCTAATTGATTTATCTGAGTAAGAATTCTTTATTAATGTATTCTTAGAGAGAGTTCATAGCTAGCAAGCTCTATTTTCTTAGTTGATCTTTTATTTTTACAGAACATCTTGCCTATATTTTGAAGAAAAATACAAGTTTGAATCCCTCCAAGACTTATCATTCCTAGAAAAGACTCAGCCATTGAAAATAGTCAAGAGTACTGAGAGGACTATGGATTGTAGCTTAAAAAGAAGTCCTACTGATAAGAATCTAATTAAAAGAAACCTGAGGTTTCTGAGAAAGGATTGCAATAAAAACAAGAACAACAAGCTTGAGATTTGTACACTGCTGAAAATAAGATATTCTTGCTTGTTCAAAAGGCTTCCTTTTTTCCCCCCCTCTGTTTTATCTCAACACTCCTCTCTAAGAGCATTCAATGTGAAAGTTAGCTTGCTATAACTTATATTGTTGGAAGTATTGAAGCCCAAGGTGCTACTGAAGATATTTAGCAAATTTTTAAGATTATAGAGGTTATCGCCTAAAAACATACCCACTCAATTTCTCAACAATAGGCCATGGGGTGGAGAAGTAGGGCCACAAAAAAAAGAATGTGACCTGCAGAAGAACCGACAAGACTGACAAGAACTGTAAGTCCAAAAGCATACAAATTTGAGTAAATAAAATAATGTAAAATATTGTATACATCATAAATAATTTCCAGAATTGCACCCTATTTCCAAGTGTCTACAACCATCGAGCCACACTAAAAATAATAGTCAGAGATTAGTGTCTTTAGGCTTTTGTTTCCTTCTCTGTTATCTAACCAAAGCAACTACCGTTTCTACTACAATGAATTGTCAAAGAAGGCAAAGAATCCTATGACAGTCTTTTTGCTGATCATTTTACCTATGAAGATTTACATCAGTATTTCCTTCCTTTACTTACTTCCTTTTCCTTAATTCCTTCTTCCAGTGAAGTTACTCATCTTCAGTGAGTAGCTTTAGTAGCGATAAATATAAACCTGAGTGATAAGACGAAAATGTGGTGAAAACTTTAGAATAAAAGGTGCAAATCAGGAGTATATTATCACCAAAACTAGATTTCTTCAAAAGACTGTTCCTGGTTAGAATGTAATGGGTCCAAAAGACTATGAGATGATCCTATAGTATGTCTCCAAAATCATTCTTTTTTTAATACACTGTGAGTTCTTTTCAAAGAAGAAAGGTATTTGAGGACATAGGGTGCTTTGCAAATCAAACAGTATCAAGTACTGCTGAGAGAATAGACAGAGACAATGTGTACAGGTGGATATCAAATTGTCATCTCCAGACAGGCAGTTCTGGCTTTGCACACCATGATAGCCCATCCCTGATAACATCAGATTCTCTGAAGTAGACTTATAACTGATTCTTGATTGCACAATCAAAAATGAACATATTTTTTGAGTATATTTCACTTTTGCTTTGTAAGAGTCACTCCTCTGGTCATCAGCCTCTTGGTAGGGAATCGTCTTCAGGCTGCTGTTAGTAGAGTTTGAACAGATTAGATCAAGCTGCTTTGAAAGTACAGTGTCAAACCTTTTCTAGGAAAGAGGGAGATGGGAATATTTTGATAGGGTACAGAATCAAAGTGTGGGGAATCAGGAGAAGATCAGTAAACAATTCTACATTAAGCCCAGTTGCTTATGATGATTGCAGTCTCACATGATACTTTTACTTGAAACATGCACACTTCTCCTAGGTGAGGTGTGCACATCCTGAGGGGATAGTTAGGGCAATATGGGCACTTATGTGCTCCAGAGCACAGAGAGTGGGTTCGCGCTCTGTCCCATAACATGATTCCTGAACATTGCTGCTCTTCTTTCCGCAATGTGATGCTGGAGTGTAGACTTGAAGGCTGAAAGGACTCATGGGTGTAGTGTAGCAACCTGGAAAAAGAGTCACCACTGATGAAAATAAGGTTTTACATTTCTTCTCTAAAAATTTAGATGGATTTTGTATTTTCCATGTCTTATTCTTAGGTCGTCTGACTTGAAAGCAAATATGAAGGAATTTTTTCATTAACCTTCCACAAATCATAATTCCCTTTAGAATTTGGCTATATCTACAACAATAATAACAATAGAAATCGCAGAAAAAAACCCCATAGAATATCTAGATAGCAAACAGAACCTTTAAAACTCAGGTAGGGTCATTTCTAACTGAGATATGGTTAAACACTTGTTTGAGTAGTACTAATTTTATGTTTAATTTTAATATTAATTTTTAATTTAATATGAAAGATCTTTCCATCACCATAGGTCAATACTGAATGGATTTTTCTGAGAAAAAATCTACAGAAAATAAATGGAATCTCTACATACTACAGAGGATGCAAGCTAGAATATGTTCTGAAAAAATTCTTTCATGATATATCTAAAAAACTACGCTAACTTTCATAGCTCTCAGTGATTTGGACATGGAATTTATTAAATACTCATGTCAGTGGCACAGAGCATTGTGCCAGGGGATGGATCAATACAGAAGAAAAATAACAAATCTCAAATTATTATCAAACTACTTATGACTTTTAGATCTTATTTGCTGATTCCTTTTGAAGATTTGATTGAGTCTGATGCTGTTGATGCTGTTTAGTTTATGAAATATGATATAATCCTAGTTCATAATTGTGCAAAAACTGGGAAAATAAATGGTGCATAAGTAAAGGAAAACACATTTATTTTTTCTTCACTTTTGTTATTTCACTGCTGTTGCTCTATTGCAATGAAAATGTTAGACAGCTTTAAAAAAAACTTTTCAGTGTTTTCATGGCCTATTCATAGCTTAGCAACAACATTTGTTTAGGAGTCTAAAAATATTTTTAAAATACATACTTTGAATTTTGTACTAAAAGTTGAAGAGCAAGAGAACATATGGTCAGGCGCTTTATGAGTGTTTAGGCTGCTATCTGTAAAAATTACATACAGAATCAAATTGTGCAGAAGAGACATAGTAACCAGTTAAAATTTTGTAAGCAATGTGTACTTGTAATATCCCTTGATATAAAACAGAATGGTAAAAGAGGAAACATAAACTAACCTTTAAATTATTTATAAATTATACATTTTTAGTTGTACTTATAATCTTGATTTAAATGAAATTAAAAAATCAACTAGCTACTAGTTGTCCCACCATTACTTCGTAAGTTGTGGGATTCTTTGGCATTGTCTTTTTTGGTTTGTTTGGGGTTTTTTTTGTTTAGTTACTTGGGTTTTTGGTTTTGATTTTTGTTAGTTTGTTTTTGTTTGTTAGTGTGTTTTTGTTGAGATTTGGTTTGGGGGTTTTGGAGGGTTTTGTTTTGTTTTCTTTTCTGCCTTAAGTATTTGAAGTGTAGAGCGGGGGAAAAAGAAAATTTAAAAAATTGAAGTATTACATCAGGATCCAAGAATTCTGGGCACTGGCAACGACTGTGATCTTGACTAAATATTTTAGAATTTTTTCCCCATAAAACAAGACAAAAGTATTTTCTTACTGCTGAGTGATGCTGTGAACTGATTTGACTATATGGTAACGAGGGATAACACTAATTCTTTACTGATGAGAAAAGTTTGTTGAAGCATCATAATTCTGTAAGGCACACGTCTTCATACGCAGATATTAAATACTTCAACAGTGATATTTTGAATAGAAAATATGTATAGATTATTTTTTTAATCCAGGCTACATCTAACCACAATGTTATTGTAATTTTTGTTTCATTATTACTCCTGTCAACTCAGTTTCTACTATGAACAGTTGTCAATTTTAAGAGAAAATCATTCAGCTGATTTCCTGCACAGTTTGGACTCAACATTTGTATTTAACCTAAGGACTGGTCAGGCGTTAAAAGGTGCTGCGACCTTTCATCTCTCTGCAGAAAGTGCATTGTTTGCTTATGTGCTGTGATTTGTTGCTGAAGAAGGCAATCATTAATAGCAACTATAATTTAAACTGGTTAATTAAAAGATAACCAAACTAATTTTCATCCTAAGGGCTAAATTGGTTATAGTCTTTGGTTTCCTTTTGAGTCTATTTAGAATAAGAAGAAAAATGGAGAGGGCTGAGTTTTGTTAATGAATATTTACACAGTTAGGAAAATGGTCATTATTGAAGGGAACCAGAAGTTATAATACAGCTATAGTGTTGCTCTGTAGCAACAAATGCCACTGTGTTAGAACAGCTGCAGACATTTTGAAACAGTAAAACGGCATATAAAACTAGGCATTCTGGCCTTCAGTTCCACATTTTATTTCAGCTCATAACTTTTTCCTCTTAGACCAGCTATTTCCTTTTGTTAAACTGACATTAGGAAGCAAAGTCACACAAGCAGACACATTCAATCTCATAATCTCCTCCTTTTCTTGATTCTTTTCCTTTTTTTTTTTTTTTTTTTTTTTTTTTTTTTTTTTTCATGATCTGTTCTTCTTTCCAGTCCTTTACATCATCACCACTCACATAAGCGAGCTGCTTCCTTGGCACAGCTCCTGGAACATGTCCTTCAGATGTCAGCATCTCCCAGCAGCTTTATGAAAAAATAAAGTCGCTGGGTTTTTTCCACCTCTTTATTTAATTTCTCTACAGTATACAATTGAGCAAAAAGATAAATAGCTAGTCATACACACTCTTCAGATATGGAATTTAATCACTATCTGAGCATCAAGAACAACTTTATTAAGGCAAAAAAATAGGGTGTATTTTATTAGGAAAAGATTCCTAAATTAGTGTTTTGCACAGCAGAAGCCATGACCTCAAGGAAGGCTGCAGCAGATCGCAGCAGAGGTCTTACTAGGGATTTCCTTTTATCTGTTATTTAAATAAATGTTACAGCTTATAGAAAACGACTGTAATGCAACACACAATCATTGTCCTCTTACAGAAGGAAGTCATGTGGGACATGAAGTCACACTAAAAAAAAAAAAATTAAAAGATGCAATAGTAGACTTTCCCAATATATTAATTTTTAAAGTATCATGGAATATATCTGACTCAAAATTATTGCACTTAGTTTACTGAATTAACAAACTTTTCTTGCATGCATTGAGAGACAGTGAGTTGAGCACTGAATGAATTAAACCATCAGGCATATGTATACTACAGGAAGATCCCTCCAGCTTTTATCAGCCTTGTACTGAAAGACAAAATAAAACCTAGATTGAAAAAAAAATATTAACTAGAGAGAAAAATTGAAGAATATTTCTATCTCCAAATTCTTCGAACTCAAGAATGGTCTAGTCCAGGTATGGCAACTTGATCAGCCAAATTCCTATTAGACCCATGAAGGCAGAGATATCAAGACCATCTTTTCATGTCTATATTCACATGGGTTCTACTTCACAGGAAAGGAAGTGCCTATTCAGTACGGAGAGCAGACAGTTGACAAAAGCAAGGGCTGTGTTGAATGTTTCACATCAATGAAAGATGGTGGTAACACTTACACAGACAGCCGTGCCTCACAGTATGTTGTCCTGCCCTCATATTGCTAGATCTAAAATTAAGGTAAAGGATGCCAAAGAAGTACATGCACTAAAATTTTATGGAAAGAGAAAAAACATTCTGAGAAGGAAAGTCAGACTGCTTCCTGTCACTTGCTGTTATGAATCATTTGCATGAAGCAATGCATCTGAAATTATATGTATAGATATATCTATCACCCTGTGTATAGAGCCTCAAGCATGTGCTGCCATAGGAATGGGAATCGTAGAATCAGCCATGTTGGAAAAGACCTCCGAGATAGTCAGATGCAACCCTTGATCCAGTGCTTCTGATTTTATAAACCTGGCATCATTTCCCATGATCTGGTCAACTTAATGTCATGAGTTTTGGATAGGATGTACAGATAAGTCAGAAACAGAGGGAAAAGTGACTAATCCTTGCTACATTTGATCTATTTCTGTTTCTCTATCTTCTATGCATAAATAAAGAACTACACAAACATCAGAGCTATTTGCAATTGCAGAAATCACCTGGGAGTTGGAGCTTTTGAGAGAAAGCCAAAGAATGGTACAATGAAAAGCTAAAAGAATTGAAGAGGAGAATTAAACTGGTAACTTAGCAAAGTCCTTTCTTCTGTCTTTTATCAAGAAGAAAATTGTCAACATAAATCACACTCTTGTGCTTTCTGTTTATTTCCTTGAATTGTTTACATAATTCAAATGTAATATGCAAAACAAAAAGGAAAGATAATAAATTAAAGCATGAGAGTGTATTCTAGGTTAATTTTCTCTAGAACAAATATAGGTTTTGCCAACTAAAAGCACCTTGGAAACTAAAGCAACACGTAATAATCAGATAAATACAGAATTGGGAACTAATTTGAAAGATATACTAGTACTCTGAAAAAAATTTTACTGAAGACTCATCCACAGACTCCTGCTGTCACCCTTCCCAAAGCAAGTGCTATATATGCTGTGTTGTGCTAGCAATTAAAGCTTGGTAATAAAAAAATTTATAACCATTTTTAGGGGAAGATAACAAGATGAGCTTTGAATTGATAAGGCACATTTGATTTTAAAAATGTGAATGCTGGACTTGGTCTAGAAAAAAGAAAATAGGATACTAAACCAGTGACCATGTTAAATAAATAAGATGGATCTTTGTGGCTTATTTGAAACACTTTGAAAACTGTGGTAATATTTTTTTTAATCATTTCCTGCACAGCAAATTATGAACCCTGGTATAAATATTCCATATGTAAGGAGTATTCCTCAAAGAGGGATTTACACTGAATGGTAATATGGCTTACCCTAACACTTCTAAAGGTCTTCTGTGAATTTTAGCCTTGAACCTGTGGAATAGATTTGATCCCAATATTTGGTCTATTCTGCAACTGATAAGGAGGTGAAACACACTTGGTACTTTCTGGACTGGCAACAGGTAGTTGCATTAGAGCAGAGTCTGGTCGTAATCAGCCAGTGTACCAGCAAAATATGAGCATTGCAGAAGTAGCATCTGCTTCAGTTTTAGTATGCTGAACCTTATTGTCTTACCATTAGGCTTCATAAATTCTGGTTGGTTACCTTAGCAATGAGGTAGATTTATCCGGAAATCACAAGAAAACAAACGGCCAATAGTTCAAATAAGATGCCCAGAAAAACAAATCATTATTGCATCAAAGGAAAATATTTCCATGTATCTGGAGGGGAGCCCAGCTGAAAGCAAACAGAAGCTGAGTGATTCTGCAGTGAATGACTCACTGGCACAGAAGGGACCTATGAAACATTTGTCAAACTGATGCTGAGAAGAGGAAGTTAAAAGAGAAAGGTAAGCAGAAGATATATGCTGGTAAAGACTAAAATAATAGGTTAGAATATTCTACCTTAATAAAAGTGAAAATTATATCTGATTAGTTAAATGACCTGTGCTCTTCTTTCTGTCTTCTTGGTTTTAGACACCAACTTGATAGCACCAAAGGCATGGATAGACTTGTTTGGTGTATAGGGCCAAAACTAGCAGAAAGGTAGTGACAGTCACTTGCTTTCAAGGTAAAGAGCTTGTGCCATATTTCTAGGTGGAAACTGAGAGTCAAAGTCAGGTGATGGAAAAAACAGCAGTCATTGGTAACTCAAACCAGGAATCAAGAGCTGCTCAGAGAAACAAAGCAATTGTAGGAAGCTGAAGTTAAAAGACATGAAATGGAGCCATACAGGAAAGTAGAGAAGAACAAGACTAACTTTGTTTTGGAAACCTAATAAAAATGTTTTGAAAGCTCAAACCTTCCAGATGGGGCCACGACTGAGCAGAACTGATCAGGGGAGGAAACTTGCCCCTAATCCACAATCAGTGGTCAGGACAGTAGTTAGTTAATCATTTTGGTTAATAGTCAAAAAATAAATCTTTGCCCATCTGTGGTAATGAAGAATTGCATAAGAAAACACTTTCTGTATTTTGTGTCCACTGCACAAAAAGCAGTCACCATGCATTCCTGCTTTGAAGTTTGTATCTGTCTTACCTAAGACTTGAATTACAATAATGTTATTGAGCATTACATTGAGCTGAGGCCTCACTATGAAAAACTGACACTATCCCAATCAGTATACATAGGAGAAATCAGAAAAAAACTCGAACCCATAGCATATAGGGGAGAAAGTCACTAATCCCATTTAGAGACATGGAACTGAAGCATATGTGAATTTCTACGATCACAACCTGTATCAGTGGCAGAACTAGAGCAAAGATGAGACGTCCTGCATGTGAGGAAGTGTTAATACTACAGTCAAATTGCCTCTTTTTGAGACTGTTATTTTCTAGTCATTGAAATAGATATGTTGCTGTTGACAAAAGAAGGCAGTGATATCACAAGCTACATCACCTTGGGTTGATAGGCAGAACATACTAAGCATGCTTAAGTCAGACTCCGTTTTCTCACTCTTAGAGGGACAGAAAGCCAGAAAAGTGTGTGTGATCCTCTGAATTGTTTAGGAGACCTCTGGAAGGTAGAATAAGAAGGAGAAAGAGTTGCCATTTTATGGTTACATCATATTAGCTGGAAGAACTGACTGAAAAGCACACAATTAGGGAAAATAAAATGGAACAAATTGTTTCACAGAAATGAGTAATAACCAGGTGTTACACTGCTCTGTTTGGATTTTTTTGCTGTTGATTTTTCTGTTGCTGCTGTTGGTTTGGTTTTGTTCTGGTTTATTTTGCTCTGGTTTTTAGTTTGCATTAACTCATGACTTCACTTGCTTGATCTAATGCCAACTGCCTAAAGAAAGAACCAGCCATATGAATCTTTGAGTGTTGAGTTTAGAAGGTCAGCACTGGTAACAGAATCTGCAGTGAACAGACATGCTGTCAAACACTTCTTGTCATTTTATGAGTCCCTGCAAAGCAACCCTTAAGGTTACTCAAGGAAAAACAGGCATATTGCTCTTATTGCTCTTTATATTATTATGAAATATTAAACCAGTATTTTTCAGGATCCAATAAAATATATTTTCACACTACAAATCTTGAAAGAGTAAAAGAAATGTTAGTTTACCAGCTGTCAATCTAATCCCTGGGTAATAAATTAGCTTCACTGATTTTATGATAGAGCTTTTGTGTTGCAGGAATTGGAGGTACTGCAAGGACAGCGTAAATATAATTGCAAGCAACCATCTCCCCTGATGGAAACTCAGTAGAGATAAACAAATGCATTTTTTTAAATTATAGAAAACATAATAGAAGAACAGAAAACAGAGAAGAAAAAATATATTTCTGCTACCAGAGTGTTCCGTGATGCTAGGCTGTTGATCAGCGGTAATGGAGCCACGTACTCAGGACGTGAGCTGAGAAGCATTCTTCCAAATAAAAGAGCAGCCAAATGGAGACAGTAACTCACTCACTCAATAAGATGGAAATAAAGTCAAAGGAAACACAGAACTACAGGTCCACTTAATATTTTGTCAAGAGTATCTGGGACGGGGAAATTGTCTTCAGTTTTCAGTGATGGAAGCTAACTCTTTGAGCTTTAGCTGCTTGAAAGATGTAAAGTATTTTGTCTTTGCTTCTTCTGTATTTAAGAGAAAGGAAGAGAAGGAAGTGCCTTGAACCAGGAAGATTATCCTATCTATCTGGTAGCATTATTTTAGTATGAGATTATGTTTTTATTGAGTACCTCTCTCTTCACCGTATGTAGGAGTAGCTGACAAAACTATCTCAGACTAGACCGCTAACTTTTTGGTAACCAAAACTAGATGAGCTGACTCTTCATGTTGAAAGCTGCAAGCCATAAGGGAGCTTTCCACAGGAGAATATGCAAACAACTGAAACCAGATGAAGTATAAAATAACGATAGCTTGTCCCATGGTCAGTGCTCTTTCTACCTCTCTCAAATCACAGGAAGCCCACTGAACTAGGACCTTGGTTTTGTTCACTGACTTATTACTGACTGCAGGCAATGACAAGTGCCTGAGAGGATAGTGTCCCTTTCAGAAAAGCTTTTGTACCATCCTGTAAGCCTGAGCCACGCTTCCATGCCATCTGGAAAATAAATCTTCTCTTCCGAGGACAGACCCAGAAACTCATTTTTCAGAACAGCATCAAATCCACTGGACAAGTGGGAAAATATATGATAGATTTCAGTTTCTAAATTCACTCTACAATAAAAGTTAATAATTAGCCTGGAGTGAAGTATGAATGAGACTGGTAGTCAGAGTACACATTCTGGAAGTGGGACTTGCAGGGACCAAGCCCAGTTCTCCAGGATCACTTTATATAGAATGAATCTCTTCCATAAGGAAAGGACTTGGGGACTCCTCCCCTCCCTCTCTCCATGGCACAGAGATGAATACACACTATTTGAAGTTAGGAAACTGCATAGTCAAATCCCGACCCCACAAAAACAGTGTACAAGAAATATTTCCTTCTCTGTTAGCTTTGTTAATCAACTGTTTCTGCGTCCTCTATAACAGGTAACACGAAAAAGTTGCTTTTCATTTGATTCCAGTTCTGAAGCTAAATAAAATAAGTGTCCCACCTCAGTTTTGCCCCTTCATGTTCCCCACGTATATAGCCAATGGTTACACTTAGCCTCAGGAAGAACACCCAATGAATCCTCTTCACTGTGGGAGAAAAACAAAGGTGAAAGATGGCTTTTTTTGATTTCAACACTGATTCTACTCTGAGTATAACACTTGCTGAGAAATCTGGACTTCACTGAAGGAAATGTAAAAAATATTTTGGTTCAAGGGGATTGACATTACAGTGTTATTTATGCAATTTTAGCTTTTGGAATAATTTAAAAAGATAATTTACAAATTGTGCCTTCCTGTTTTCATTGTTGCACAGCTGCTAAAGTTTGATGGAAAACATGTTAGAGAGTATTTGCCCTTTAAAAATTGACCACATCAAAGACACCATGAAAGCCTAGAACTTTTTCTTCACCACCCATGCAGTACCTGCCACATCTACCCCTTTCTTTCTCTATAAGAAATGGTCTTACAAACTTGAAGGATGATGACACCTTTGTAAAAATAAAGCTGTAAGATGGGACAGGGTGTATTTATATTTCTCAGAATCAATTAAATAAAATTGTTTAGGTTCGCTGCAATAATGTTGTGAAGAGAAATTTAAAAACATGTGGATGGCATTTTTACATGTATTGGGACTACATCAAAAATCATACATGAAGACTAAGAAAACCTGGAGTCAAGAGTTTCTGTCAGTATGGAGAATACTGTTGTCTGAGCCTAGCTATCAAAAATGAGTAAAGGAACACAGGTGATAAGTCTGAGTGGATGTAACTCTGTAACTATGCTGTGGAATAGCTCCCTATGGACACAATGGTACAAATGGAAAATTCTGTTCCCTTTTTAGACTAAGTAAGGGGATTGTTTTCTCTTTTTTTTTTTTTCCTTTTTCTCTCTTTTGAGAATTGGTCACAGCTGCCTTCAACATCATCCTCTCCTTGCGTGCCTGTTTGAAAGCTAATTAAGACTTTCATACTGAAGTATTTACAATATTACCAATATCCTTGAATATGATTATACAGCCATCTTGCAGAGTTTATCTCTTTTTTTTTTTTTTTTTTTAATCTAGGAATTCTTAGAATAAATTAGCTAGCATTTAGGATGCCTGTAATGGTGACAAATGAGCCAAACATACCTTGCAAATTTAGTATTATAACTGTAAAAACAGAACCGATGTTCACTTGCAAAAGTAAAAATGACTTTATGCTCTATTCAGTGTACTCAGTGTAGAAATTCTAATAATAAGTAAATAACTGAACTTGAAAAATTGGAATGATTAAGTGTGTGAACACTGAGATGTGAAAGACATACTTCTAACAAACAAGTATTAATTTCTAATGAGACATGAAATAGACCTGGGTTAAGATCCAAGTCTGAGTAGTTTCAAATGTTTGAGAAATGAATCTGCACCTTCAGTTTGAGCTCATTTCCAATTACAAGGTCTTGTGCAGAATAGGTACTCAGCTAGCAAATCAATATAATTTTCAAGTGGAGAGGAAGTGAAAAGTAGAATGTGTCATTGTTTGCTTCAGAAGTCACAATTCTGTGACTTGATGTATACATATATATTACATAAAGAGATTCACATTTGGAAGGCTAATGGTGTCTTTTATACAAAACAGGAAAACAAGACTCAGGCTCCATATCTGAATTTAAATGCTTTTTTAAATGTTCAGAATTAAGTATGGTGTATGTACATATTTTTATTTGGAAACTACATAATTTTTTACTATTCTTTAGTTGTCTGGAAGAAGTTGTACACTGAAAAATTACACCCAAAAATATTTCTGCTACATGTATAGAGATACTGACAAATAAAAGCTAGACCACCATTATTATTAATTTGCTTTCTTGTAAATTTAACACATTGTTTCCATTATTAAAAAAAAAAAAAAGTCATGTCATTTTGTCAGTTTTTTATCATCCCTGATAAGAAGGATACTCAAAGGGAAAATGCCAGATTCAAATATGATGTGGAGTTCAAAATTAGGCTAATCTCCCTGGTAGATCCCAAAAGGGAATCTAGATGCCTTAGAAAAAAGTCGAAAGAAGACATAGTGAGAGGTGAACTTGCAGCATGCAACTGTCGGTAAATGTCACTGAGCACCACGCAACAAGAAAATCAAAGACAAGTGATCAACTCTCATTCTCTCTCTTGAATACATGGAAAAAATTCCAGGTATTGTGCAGCACCCTCCTGGAGGTAAAAGTGTAACCTTTCATCAAGGATACAGTGGGGGTCTCACAGTCCAGTTTTTAGTTGGTAAGATGTAGAGTTATTGCCCTCTGTGGCTTTATGTTCCATGGTTGCTTTATGGTGGTGTTCATTCCCTCCTCACCCCTTGCCACCTTGTACTGCCTTGGAAAGACAGGCACATAGGGAGAAGAGCAGCAGGAGAAGGATTATAAATTTTATTCCAATGTGCTTGGTCTTTTGGGGAAAGTGTGCCTACCCCTGGGATTGCAGTGGATTTTTCAGCATTTGTTTGGTACGTGTAGCTCTGAAACCAGTCTGACAAGTGAAATTCACCATCTTCTCTGCTCCTCTTTCGAAGGTAGTTTCCAGCCCAATAGGGCAATTCACAGTGAGGTCAAATGAGGAATATGAATTCAGTCCAAATGTGTCTCCCTCCATCTGTGCAGCATCCCTTCATGTCATTTTACAAGGATAGATTGTGATATGACAAAGAGAAATAGTTTTAAACCAAAAGAGGAGAGATTTAGATTAGTTGTCAGGAAAAGATTCTTTACTGTGAGGGTAGTGAGGCACAAGTTGCCTGGGTAAGTTATGGATGCCCTAACCCTGAAAGTGTTTAAGATCAGGTTGGATGGGTCTGTGAGTAACCTGGTATAGTGGAAGATGTCCCTGTCCATGCAAGAGGGGTGGAACTAGATGATCTTTAAGGTCCTTTCCAACTTAAATCATTCTATAATTCTAAGTCAAAGTGCATAAGATGCCCTCGGAACAGCTACTAGATTAAAGCTCACTAGGCAACACCACGGAAGACCCTTAATGGCTAGATAAAACCCATATTTAACTTGTTGATCATTTCCTGAATACTTCAAAGTATTCAAAAGAGGACCCTGTGACAGCTCTGAGCAGAAGCTGACCACCATTTTTCATTCCCACAGTTTTGATTTAAGGGATTTGGTCTTAGGTAAGTCTGCTTTAGCTACTAAATCCTATCTGAAAGTTTATAACAGGCTACTAGAACTGTCAGAAACAAGGCCAAAATCAAGACTATCGGTCCAAAGACAGACATATTTACAGTTTGCACTGACCTTATATGTATGTAAGTTTAAAAATATCCAATACAGGATTCAAGTAATAGCAGAGTATAAAAGTGTACTCAAGTGGATTGACCTCACTGTAGCTCTCAAGGTGAAACAAAAAATGAAATTGCCAACAAAAATATTAGAACTAGTGATTAAGTGGTTTTTTTATACATACTTGGAAGCACTGGGAGAGACAGTTTTGATGGGAAAGATGATTACTTCTGATTACTCTGTACTGTCCCACTGCAGAGGTCTGATACTAGATTTCAGTCGAAAAGTAATTACAAAAAATATGTGAAATATATATCATGCAACCATGGTAAGCATCCACAGCTATGATGAAATTGAATTACATATCATGAAAAATAGCACATGGAATGTCTTTTTGAAATTTCTGTATTTATATTATAGATTTAAAGGTCTTCAGAGCTCAGGCATTTAATAGGAAGAAATACTGAAAGAGAAAAGATGTCCCTGAGTGAGGCTTTCTAAAATGAAATTAATTCTATTTTATCATTTTTTAAAATACCAAAACATGCTGTACACTGTTTATCATAATATGTTATAATGGCCAGTCTCTTCGCGAACGAAGAACTGGGGAAGGTTTTTACACCTTCCAGCCTGCGCATTGGATTTTTTAGGTGAGACACAGTGTGCGCGGAACTGAGCCCACCCTTTAATCCTGAGGTTCATCTGCCGGGGCCAAGCACGCTTGGACGGTGGCAGCGAGGTCCTCAGGACGTAGATGGATTGCCTTTACGGGCTAACGAGCTCCATCTGCCCAGGGAGTGTCCTAACCGGGAATCGAACCCAGATCTCAGCGTTGACAACGCTGTGGTTTAGCCACTGCACCACCAGGGACACTCATCATAATATGTTAATAAACTTGATGTCAGGAGAGGTGTGGAGAAGGTCGGTTTGTTTGGTCTTTACTGTTGTGACTGTGAAAGGATGGGCTTCTTCAAATGATGTGTGAAGCAAGGTAACCCTACCAGATTATTCCTTTCTGCATTTAAAGCTTGCTATGCTTCTGTACTCACTGACTGCGTAGGTTGAAAATGCATGAATACATCATTTCTCAGTCTTGTTTAGTCAGTTCATAGAACTAGGGAGTAATATTTTGTAAAACACTATGATGGGTTGGCACATTAGAAGGAATCATTAGGAGAAATAAATATTTGAGTTGAAAAGTACGTCCAGAGTTCTGGCACTCGTAAGACAAATAAGGAGAGGACAAGAATGTGTGACCATGAATTTTACAACTACAGTCTGTGCAACTACCATTTAGCAAACAGTCATTACCATTATTAATAACATGACATAAAATGGGAAACAGCAGACTTAATCCATATACTTGGCAGATATATGAAAGAGCAGATGGCACTTTAAGTGGGATGGGGATACCACCAGCAGATACCAACACTACTTGGCCATAGACCTGGCATTTATATAAATAAATAAGTGAGACAAAATCTGGACTTAGCAAAGACCCCACATGTATACACTTGTGTGCAATTATTTTTGTGTCTGCTAGGCAGATCGCAATTCTGGCTATGACATGCTTTCCCTCTCATCTGGGAAATGTTCCAGCCATGTTCAAACTGGAGCTGTAGCAACATAGCCACAAAAAATCCTGCTTGGGAACAGATTACAGTAAAAGCTTGCTAAAGGTCTTGCCTAAATGTGTGCCCTCTGTCACATCAATGAACAATCTAGTCCTTACCTGTCTCTTGAAATAAAGCAATATATTACCACAATGAGTCACATTAAACAAATACAACTTCCTGTGTGGTAAAAGGGGTATATTGTTCTAAGCAAGCATTTTTTAGCACACTTTATTAATGGATACAGGTTCATTCATATGTGGGTGTACGTTGTATGCACTGTAATCCACACAATGTAACCCATACAACTGTAAATTTATTCCACCTCACATAATAACCCTATTTTATTCTATATTATTTAAGAGAAAGAAGAAAATTTAGAAACTTGTGTGATCCTCTCTACAGGTTGTATAATCTTATATGTTGCTGAAGACCAGAAGATGCTGGCCATTACTCTTTCTTGGTAAGATATATTCAGATGACCATACCAGATTTATTTGTAGGAATGATGTGCCGCTTTGGAGAAAAGGCTATACTAATAATAGCTTTCCAAAATTCAAACAGTTCTGAAGCCCCAGGACCTCTTTTACAATTCTTGGGAAAGTACTATTTCTAGACCTAGCTTGATAGTACTCACTTAAGAAACCCTTGATAACGTGAACATTTCATCAGTACCTAAAGTAAATAGATACAGTTATATTATAACACGGAATTCTGATGAAATGCTGCTAGGCATAGAAAAAAAATTTTGTCAAGGCTTGGTTGAAACAACTGCCATATATAACCTAGCTTCACTTAGTTTTGCATGCACACAGCTGTCAAATGGCTGGTTAATTTTGTAGGCACATTTAAAAAAGAAACTTCATTACTGGTGCTTATTCCAGAGTACTTAGAACTACAGCTTATTTTAAAAGTGACTTTTTAATATTCTTATTGAAAATATACAAACAATAGTTCTTCTCTTTTTAAGACTAAAGAAATCAACATTCTAGAAATTAGATTAATGATATTAGTATTTGACCTCATAATAGCTTCGTAAAATTCAGTTCCAGGTCTACAAATTCTTAAATCTTTTGTAGCCTGGTCAGGGTTAACTGCTATCTTTGTGGTTGTAAGAACAAAGAAATCTTTGAAAACTTATGTAGCATTTTGAGAATTATTTTTTCTGTGGGGACTCCTATTATACCTGCTAGTCCTGCAGTATAAAGTTATTTCACACTAGGACAAATCTGGGTAGCAAATTCTGATGTGAATTTTCTCTTGCTAGTAAAAACAGCCTTGACAGGCTACTTTTGACACATTGGCGCACTGAGGGCCCTGACATATAAATTTCTGCAGATGTCATGATATTCAAATATGAGATTCAAATAACTAAAGATTTCAGGCTACTAAGACCCTTAGTTAATGTCAAGAGTTTTGGAAAACCTTATGTATTATAAGACATATATTTAAATTTCTTTTAAAATAAACAGTCTTTTTAAAAGATTTATCTTGAGTAACCCAACCATTACCCAGAATTAAAATAATAGGTAATGACAATGAAGGCATTTAATGTGTGTCAGGTTTCAATTACTGAATAGAAAAGGAGGGTGACAAAGGTTTGGCAGTAGAACAGACACCTTTGCCAAGAGGAATAATAATGTTTTGGATGGTAGGCATGGCCACAGTTTCATTAGTCTGAATAATAGATCCTTCATGGAATAAGCACTATATTGCAAGGACTGTGACAGATAAACCATGAATTCCCTATTCCTGATCTAATATCCATGACAAAAGTGCATGTGCATCATGAGGGTCATTATTTACCTGTGGGAATTTGAGAAAAATACTTCATTAAGCAGTCAAAATGATGGGAAGATTTTTTTGTCAATTATGAAGATGCTTTATTCAACTTGTATGCAATAGTAGTGTAACCTTTAGATAAGATACAACACAAAAAAACTTTTTTATTTTTATTAAAGTTTAAAGATTCAGCAACATAACTGCAAGACATCCTGATGCTAAGCCTAGCATAGTGTAAGAGACTTCTGCAAATATTTCCTCAAAAGCTATGTTCTCAGCAGGACCAAGTACACCTAGAAATACAAAGGCAGAAACCTAGACCTACACTCTTGGAGACCTTTCTAGTATTTTCCTCAATTGCTAGCATTGAGAACCATCTTGAGAAGCTGCTTCTTCTTCAAATCCCTCCTTAATTATACTTGTACTAAAACAAGGAGTCCACAATAGCATCACACCTACTGCAAGAATGTACATAATTGCGTTTTGAGGGTCACAAAAGAAAAAAACAAGCAACAAAACCAAACTGTAATCAAGAAAGTATAGGCAACACAGCAGCACTTCTTCCCAGCCAGCTCTTCTTATTGCAATCTATTTACAGATTATCTGCCACTGATCTAAGTCCTTCAAAAAACCCAGATCCTTCATTTTGGGTGCCTTTCTGAGATTATGGTGAGAATACCTATTAATAGCCACCCCATATAGGAATGCTTAGTTTTCACTAATAAGTTTCCATAGAGGTGGCCAAATAGGCAGAAAATGTATTCATAGAATGGAATGGATGAAGCATCTTACAGTGTTCTGGAATTTATCAGGTATCAATAATATTTGACTATTTATTCTCTAGAGAAGTTTGAATACAGGAAAACAAGTAGAATTTTGGTCAGTCCTAAGGTCCACTGGATTTAAACACCTGGGTCAGTGAGATTTAGTGCAAGATTATGCCACTTCTGACATAAAAAAGGGTCAAAAGAAATATTGGAGAAAATAGTTGCTTTCCTGAAAAGTCTCTCTTCTCATTCTGTGGGGTGTTTGTTTGCATAAACTCAACAAAGAACTGCTATTAACTAGACTGCTTTAGAGATCCTTTCATATATATATATATACAGGCTGTGTGTTCCACCTTTATGTATACACCTTCAAAAAACTTAATAATGAAAGAGATACTGCTAACATGAAGACAAGACTATATGAAAAGTATTTCTCTGTAGTCATA